>NW_021773104.1:0-1387 GCF_005508785.2 Acyrthosiphon pisum | reverse complement strand
GGTTTGTCATTGTTTCACTTTAAATTGATTAAACATCAATTGTATTTCAATTTAACAACATTTTTTTTTTACTATTGCATATTTTTTAATTTTTTACCACAAAATATTATATTTTTTAAATTAAATTAATTAGACATAAAAAACAATAAATTGTACGTGTTATTCAAAAATTATTTAGAATTGTATTTTAATTTAAAACTTTAACATATTTTTTAAATTTTTCGTAGTACATATTTTTATTTTATACTACATATTTTGGCTATTTTAATTACATATATATGTACATATTTTTGGTTTTTTATTACATATAAATCCCAGCCCTACTTATAATAATGAATATTTACATTTAAAAATTATAATCCAGCCGTCAGCAGTTAATTATGCACTATTTAGAACGGAATTTAGTTTTACCACAGATTAAGCTATTATACATTTTTTCTTTTTTTCTAATTATTGTAAATAAATAATATTTTTGATAAAGAAATAGAAAATTAAAAAGCTGACTATCTTGACAGCATTTCAATCTGCATGTAACTTACCTATTAATTATAATTTTGAATGTAACTGTAGGTATGGTAGGTATGCACTGTATAGTGTATACCACTATACCTAATAGTATCAGATAATATTATAATTGATAAATAAATCAAAATAACTAATATTTTTAATATATTGTAATAGAATTTAAAATGTATTCAAATTCCTGTTGATAGATAGGTAATAATTAGGTTAGGTTAGAAACTTAGGGGGGATTAATAAAATATATAGTTATATTATAAACTTTATAATCTATAGTCTTTAATAGGTTAGCATATTAAGTACCTATTTATATATATCATGGAATAACACTATATCACCTTTAACCCTAACACGAATATTTAAATAATAGATAATGCTGGTAATTGGGTAACACTCCACTGTACAATAGGTGTCTTGAGATGTAATGGGATACCAAAATATATTTACTAAACAGTGTAGACATTCACAACAATATAATATTAAAATAACCAATAATAGGTTAGGTTAACCTAATAATTATTAAATAATAAATATCATTATGAAATGATATAATCGTTTGGTATATTTCTACTTTACGGGACACCCTTTTTTTTGTGTTTTTTTTTTTTGAAACTTATGTAGTTAAGTACGCTGAAAATGATGGTGAAGTCAGAATTTGGGGCTCGGACTTAGTTTTGAAGTTATAACACTTCGAAGTTAGTATATAATACGTTTAATAACTCATAAATTTCCCGTCGCCAGACAGGCCGTCGTGGCCCAGTGGTGGTATGATGACTATGCCATAAAAGGTGAACCGAGCTCGAACTCGGGCTAGGTACCATAGTATTTTGCACTATTTACGTTGTATCAATGGTACAATTGATGACCT
>NW_021773103.1:0-1064 GCF_005508785.2 Acyrthosiphon pisum | reverse complement strand
TCGACGTGCTCCCGGACAGTAACACCATACGGAAAAAAAATACGTATTAACTCATTATTTATAATCCCATTTTTTTTATAAGATATAGTTATGACTTATAACACTGCAATCGTCGTTCAATATCCGTAAATGTATGCAGTATCATTTATAGACCATCGTTTACACAATTATACTAAGGGTAGACTGTGAGTGTACCTGCCCACCACAAATAGTTGTTATTTAAACGCCTAGTTATATAAACCATGTGGAAAAACGTAATTAAAAAGACGTGATCAACTGCAGTCAATGATAATAATTGAAAAGTATTATTGTTTATTACAGAATATGGGTAATATTTGCATCGAACAAAAATAATTTAGTACGCTGATAGGGGATGTAGTAAGGTAAGTAAATTGGTTTGTTCATTTAGTTATTTAAGCTTTATTTAAAAAAAAAAAGTGAAGTTCACATCCTCCAAAAATCCAACTAAATCTCCGCCTAAGTTGTTTGTCACTATCATATTATATCATAACAGTTTTGCGGGACACATCCTGTGTGTATTTGTGGGTTTGTGACCTTATAAACTAATTTTATAACAATAAAAATAACCACGGTCCTAAAACCAATTCTAAACGGATCTCGAAGGTCGAAATGCTATCGCTATTCAAAAATGCTATTGGTTGTCGGTAAAGTATACCTACGTATCTTGAGACTATGTCGGAAAATTTAAAAAGACCTGTTTAAAATAACACACTATTGGTAAGGTTCTATCTTTAAGGCGGTGCATGAAAATTTTCGTTGAAAAAATATGAAACATTTACAACACGATAAGAACAATAATAAAAGCCCAGGGATAATTAAACGTTATAACTAGGTATATAAAATATCAGTGTAATATCCGTCAAAATCATCATTATTGTAATATTTGGCATTATGTCTAAGTAGCGTGTTATTATATAGCATGTTTTTAACCCTAAACGGCTTTCAGTTCGACTTTCGATTTTTGATTTTTATTTTTAACTCCACGGCGCGGTGTATGTAAGACGTCGCGAAAACGCGTGCGTGTATATTATGATATTGTTGTA
>NW_021773102.1:0-860 GCF_005508785.2 Acyrthosiphon pisum | reverse complement strand
GGAAAAACACTGGTTTATCTTTATTAAATTAAACTTACATTGAAGAGTAAAAATAATAAAATTAGTAACATTTTTCAAACACAAATTAATTTTTAGGTAATTTATTTGACTGAAATCATTTTATTGCCAATTGTTTTATTTTATTATTTTTTCACTCAGTTGTAGGTAATAATGTTTATCAAAAAATTATATTTTTGGTTACAATCATATTTAATTAAATATAAAAATTGTTAAGTTCAGTTGTTATAATTATATATTTCAAATAAAACTGTAGGTGCTGGCCGAAAAGGGAAGGGTACATTTTGGCCGAAAATGATTACACCCCGACTCCGTAAACTTAATAGAGAGTTTACCAATTGCGCTTAAAATTACCTTTTCATATACCAATTGCGCTTTATACATTTTACAATACCTATAAGGAAAAGTTATAAGTAAGTTATACATTTTTTATGCGAGTATTAATACATAATATAATATAAATAAATAAACATTTTTTTCTTCACATTTATCAAGTTACTTTTTGATCGTAAATTATATAAAATGTATGATCATGATAACTTGCATATTTCCATGATCAAATGTCCGTAATAATAACATTTCATAAAATTCCCGATACCGTTATAAAATGTATTATAACCAGTCACTCTAACCAGTAATCAATTGATCAATAAATATGTTTTTAATTTTCGAGCATTTTAGTGTGTTTAAATTGATGTTGATGGAATTATATCAAAAAACAATATTGCTAAATTTGAAGATAGCCGCCAGGCGGCAAATTTGAATACAAGCGCAATTGGTATATTTACCGTAAAATATAAGAGGCGCAATTGGTACACTGACCCTAAAATATAAGCTGCGCA
>NW_021773101.1:4810-5949 GCF_005508785.2 Acyrthosiphon pisum | reverse complement strand
CAAACGATCAAGACGACTCAAATTATCTAGCGAAACCACATGCACAAGGACAAACGATCGATTCGACTGAAATTATCTAGCGAAACCAATGCCAAGGGCAAACGATCGAGACGACTCAAATTATCTAGCGAAACCAATGCCAAGGGTAGTTAGTGGCACGGTAGCCGAATTTTAAAAAAAAATGACAATCACCGTGCGTAGTGGTACGGCAGCCGAATTTTAAAAAAAAAATTACCATCACCGTGCGTAGTGGCACGGCAGCCGAATTTTAAAAAAAAATTACCATCACCGTGCGTAGTGGCACGGCAGCCGAATTTTAAAAAAAAATTACCATCACCGTGCGTAGTGGCACGGCAGCCGAATTTTAAAAAAAAATTACCATCACCGTGCGTAGTGGCACGGCAGCCGAATTTTAAAAAAAAATTACCATCACCGTGCGTAGTGGCACGGCGATGCGGAGTTGAAAAAAAAACCACGCCCGGAGGACGCGTTAAAAAAAATCGTCTCAAATTAATCCTATGTCGGTGCGTAGTGGTACGGCGATTAGGAATTGAAAAAAAAAGGCGCCCGCCGCGCGGAACGCGACCGGTGGGCCGATCCGTTCACGCATCGGTCACTGGGGGTCCTGTCCAACCGACAAGACGAACCCCCGAGGCAAAGGGCAGTCTTAACAGATCGCAGCGTGGTAACTGCTCTGCCGAGTACAACACCCAGCCCGGTACTTAAGTCGTCTGCAGACGATTCCGAAAACCCACACCGTTTGCCGCGGGATCACCGCGTTCACCGTTGATGCACGGCCAGCGGGCCCGAGAGCCCGCGCGGCCGAGAATCCGGCTCGTCGTGGACCCGAAGGTCCGTGCTTTGACGCCTTCCCGATGTATACTGGGTTCTCCTCCGCCGTACGGACGATCGTTTTTCCCGAGACCGGCCCGAAAGCCGGCCCGGCTGTTATTCTCCAGAGTGGATACGGCCTTAGAGGCGTTCAGGCGTAATCCAACGGATGGTAGCCTCGCACCAACGCCCCGCTCGGGCGAGTGCCGAACCATATGTCCGACCCTGCCGTTCCTCTCGTACTGGGCAGGATTACTATCGTAACGACTGGCCGCCGTAAAAGGCGGTTTCGATCGCGTGTCGACCTT
>NW_021773101.1:1661-2501 GCF_005508785.2 Acyrthosiphon pisum | reverse complement strand
GCCGTGGGGGATCACGGACACCGGCCGCAACGAGCGGTGCTCTTCGCGCTCGCGTCCCTATCGCCCGGCTAGAGGATTCCAGGGACGTACAACGCTCACAGAGAAAAGAGAACTCTACCCAGATCCCCCGGCGGCTTCTTCGAGTTCATTCTGGTTACCCAGACGAGACAAAAGAGCCCCGAACACTAGGGAGCGGTTCCGCGTCGGGTTCCGGAATACGAACCGGATTCCCTCTCGCCCCAAGGGCGATTCGAAAACGCCTTCGCCCGTGGTACGAGGATCTCTCCCCGGGCTTAGGATCGACTGACTCTTGGACAACGGCTGTTCACAAGAAACCCTTCTCCACGGCAGCCCCCGAGGGCCCCTCTCGAGTATTTGCTACTACCACCAAGATCTGCACCGACGGCGGCTCCAGGCGGTCTCGCGACCTGCCCTTCGACGCACACCGCCGCGCCATCCTACTCGTCGAGGCTTGCCGGGACCGGCCGCCGCGAGCGACGACTGGCCCCACTATGCCGTCGACGGCCGAGTATAGGCACGACGCTCCAGCGCCATCCATTTTCAGAGCTAGTTGCTTCGGCAGGTGAGTTGTTACACACTCCTTAGCGGATTCCGACTTCCATGGCCACCGTCCTGCTGTCATCAGCAACCAACGCCTTTCATGGTCTCTGAATACGCGTCGATTTCGGCGCCTTAACTCGGCGTTCGGTTCATCCCGCAGCGCCAGTTCTGCTTACCAAAAATGGCCCACTAAGCGCCTAGGGTTCCGTCGCCGGCTTCGCACGCGGTTCACGCGGTGTACCAGGTAAAGCCGGCGATCTCACTCATTTATAGTTGAGA
>NW_021773101.1:0-1611 GCF_005508785.2 Acyrthosiphon pisum | reverse complement strand
CCCCAATGTCCTTTAATCATTCGGCTTTACCGGTATGAGACATCCTTCCGTGTTACGAGCGTGTTGTTACCGCGCCGTACAGCGCGGAGTCCCACCGGCGTCCGTACGCCCGCGAACGGGCGGGACACATCGGCGCCAGCTATCGTGAGGGAAACTTCGGATGGAACCAGCTACTAGATGGTTCGATTAGTCTTTCGCCCCTATACCCAGCTCAGACGATCGATTTGCACGTCAGAATCGCTGCGGACCTCCATCAGGGTTTCCCCTGACTTCATCCTGGCCAGGCATAGTTCACCATCTTTCGGGTACCAACGTGTGCGCTAAGGGTGCGCCCCCAGCCGGCCGAAGCCGACTTGGCGGAGACGCCCCCGGACTGCGGACCAGCGCGACTTTGAACGCCGGTGGGTTCGGTCGCTAGGCCATCGTCCGCACCGTAAACGGTTCACTTTCATTGCGCCAAACGTGGTTTTTCGTAAGATCACCGTTGACTCGCGCACACGTTAGACTCCTTGGTCCGTGTTTCAAGACGGGTCGGAAAGTAGCTCGAAACACGTCGCCGACCGACGGGACCCCGCCTGCGACGGGGCCGCGTCGACGGTTCTTGCCGTCGGGCGAGCCGACCATGAGCACCGGGGCTCGGCGCGAACGGTCACGCCGAAACGCGACCGACGCGACGAACGTCACCCGGGCCATTCGGCCGGCGCCCAACGGGTCGCGACGTCCGCTAACCGAGCGAAAGATCCGGCCGGCGGTTAGACCGACCGTGAATTCGCCCGGCGGGGATTCGCGAGCTCTGTCCGTTTACAACCGAGCGGTTTCACGTTCTTATGAACTCTCTCTTCATAAGTTCTTTTCAACTTTCCCTCACGGTACTTGTAAACTATCGGTCTCGTGGCCGTATTTAGCCTTAGATGGAGTTTACCACCCGCTTCGGGCTGCACTCTCAAGCAACCCGACTCGAAGGCGCGGTCCGATCCCGGAACGCTGTGACGGCCTCTACTGGCCTGGCACCATCTGCGGGCCATGGCCCCGTTCAAGGGAGACTTGGACCGTCACGTGCGCCCCGGCAACGAGGCCGGCCCGTACGCCACAACTCTCATACGTGCCGCGACACAAAAGTGCGCGGCGAGATTCGGCGATGGGCTTTTCCCGGTTCGCTCGCCGCTACTAAGGGAATCACGGTTGTTTTCTTTTCCTCCGCTTATTAATATGCTTAAATCCGGCGGGTAGTCCCGCCTGATCTGAGGTCGGAACGTATCGGTTGTTTGTTTCTTAAATTACACGGCAGCCTGCGGTCCGCGCTCCGCCCGTACGGTGACCGCCCGCGTCCGCTTCTCGGAAGCCGGAGAGGTCTCGTGGACTCTCAGCCGGCCCGGCCGCGCTCTCGCGCGGCGGGCGGACGGGGACGTGCCGTTTGACGACGCGAGAACCCGTGACTGTTTGCCGTCACAACTTGGGCGGACGACCGGAGGCGGCCGCGCGAGCGGCTCTCCCCGGTCGAACCGCCAATCTCGCACCACCGGAGCGGCCGACGGGCGTGCCGTCGGACGCCTGCCGGCGGCGCATCGGTCTGGCCGAGTATCCGGTATTACGACCCTCAGACAGGCGTGG
>NW_021773100.1:0-1264 GCF_005508785.2 Acyrthosiphon pisum | reverse complement strand
CACTGCTATACTGCTTGCAGATATAGGTGAAGAGCATTGAACAAATTGTACACTGTAGTGATAGTTCACATATCGTGAGGACTAAGGAGCAAAATTGTATGCAACCTCTTAAAACCATTTATTTTCTTTTTTGTCCCAATTTAAATGCAATGAACCATCAGCCGTCACAACATAGCAAAATTAAGAATTTCGAAAATATGGTATTAGTGGTATAATTCAGCCCCCTGCCATTCGAAATTATTATTTTTAATATTTTGTTATAAATATAGTTAGGACTTTGTTTTATATTATAATAATTATTATGATTCTAATGTATTCATTAGATTCTATTTTTTGATTAAATAATAAGATAGTAAGATACCACTTTGTGAAACACCTTAAAAGAAAAAAGTTCCAAATAGTTCGGCCACTGGCCCTGGGGCCCATTGTTATGATTTAACGAGGGGCCAAGGGGTTCTTCGCACCCCTAGCACCCCCGGTTGTTGCGGCACTGGTGTGGGGTGTTTGGTGCATACGTTAATATTACATCACCGCAATACTGCAGGGGACACAATTTTACTGCTAAAGAGCATTATTTACAGTTAGGTGATTAGGTAATAATGAATAAAATATAACCGACGTATTTTCAATAGCATTTTAATCTTATCACTTAACACTATAAACGATTAATTTAACGCGTCATAATAATATGTAATAGGTAGGTAATTGTATTAAATAATGAAGTGCTATTACAGTAAAAAAATCAATTGCACGTCGATATCATGGGTAGAACCCGATTGCGTATGTTTGCTGTATAACAATGGAAACTCGTAAAACGACACGATTGCGTATGCAACGTTGCCAAATTTATAAATATACAAAAAGTTCACCATGTACCTAATTTTAAATTTTCAATCCTTAGCTATGCAAATTGAACATTTTATAATTTTTAACTACGTTCACATCAAGTAAGGGTAGTATTAAAAAAAAAAAAATTACACGTTCTAAAAACATCGATGACAATACAATAATACTAATAATAATAATAAGATAATATAAAATAAAATAAGTTGTACGTTTTATCACATAAACGCTATCAAAAAAAAAAAATTAAAATAAACGTTTTCCTTAGTAAATAGAGCCAATTTTAGATAAATACACCATAATATTTTTGTCAATTTTATACTCATCATACATTTTAACTAAAGCTTTAATCCGTCTTAAATCAGAAAGAACCATATTTTTGTTAATTTCTTTTGAAATTGAACATATTTTTGTCATCGTT
>NW_021773099.1:0-1040 GCF_005508785.2 Acyrthosiphon pisum | reverse complement strand
TATATATATATATATATATATATGATATATATATATAAAATATATGATAATATATATAATATAATATTATACTATTATAATAATCTATACTGTAAAAGAGAAATAGAACATTTTGTGACGGGTTGGCTCCAGAAAAGACTTGACTCCTACAATGTGTTGCTCTAATCCAGATAGGTATTCAAACTTTTTCATCCCGGGGTGCCTTTGTGTGTTCGCAATATTTTTGCGGCTCCCAAATTATTATGAAAAAGTCGAAACGATACGGATACAATATTAATGTAGGTACCTACCTAGTCAATTACAGGTGGTAATAACGCAGTGACTTTAGTATACTAGAAATAAAACGTCAAATAATCGGATAATGTGTTTCATTATTGTTTCCACAATCGCTTATGTCGCTTCTTATTTATATTAACAATTATGACAACTCTCGCGACGCCCCCGGGAGCCACCACGCACAGTTTGAATACCTCTGCACACACATAGAAATACTATTGTTGATTTAACTTTTTATAATGTCGTTGACAGTGTAGTTGTTAATTGTACAAATTTTGTAATTGAATTAACACCAACAGGAGTATATTCAAACCATATGGTTTGACTTTAATTAATATTAAAATAACAATATACATATTATTATTTCAACTTGGTTAATTTGAACATAATCTTGTTAAAATAAAACCTTTATACCTAGGTACATTGAAAATAACATGAAATGTAATTCTTTGCTCTCGGGTAGAAAGGGATATGTGTAAAGCTTAATTTTTGCTGATTTTTTTTGTACATTTGGCATAAGTCAGCGCAGTGGCGTATCCAGGGGAGGGGCTGAGGGGGCTGCAGTCCCCCCCGAAATGTTAAAAATTATTTTAATGGTCTATGATAGTAGCTCAAAAAGTCTTAAATTGTATTTAAAATATTGAAAAATGTACAATATGTATCAACACTTTTCAGCTATCTATTTGTGCTAGTACGTATTTAATGTGTAAAAGTGTAAAAGTTGATCAGCACCTCTCGAAAAAAAATCCTGGCTACGCCACTGA
>NW_021773098.1:0-5315 GCF_005508785.2 Acyrthosiphon pisum | reverse complement strand
AATAATGTATCGTAATTCCACTTATTCGTGTGTAGGTATAGCTATAAACATTGTCCTATATTATTTTAACTTTTAGTCTTTATATTATATATTATATAGATACTTAAGGTTGGTATCTTGCACAACGAGTAATTTTTTGTCTAAATGTGGTGTCAACTTAAGTCAAGTCAGTTTTTGGCTTATGGGTAGCTTATTTTTCAGTTTTCCCATACCTATATTATAGTATTTATACTTAAAGTATAACATGTAAAGATTTTTGTTATAGATTGTATAGTTTGATTATCACTGTAACTGTTGTTATACATATTATAGCAGTGTCGGCCTGAAACACTGCAAAAGGCCCATGGATCAGTTTTTTTAAGGGGCCCCATCATGAAATACAAAATTTACTTGACATTTTGGGGAAAAATGCCCACTACCTGTTTTCCTTTAAAAATACATTTATTCAAATTCTGATTTATAGAATTTTTAAGTAGGTATATATCTAAAGACAATATATTTAAATTTCTGATATTTTTTGTGCTAATATTAGAGTGTCCTGTGGCTATACAAACTTCTATTTTTCAAATGAGAATCTCCTTTTTTACTGCAAATTATTTAGCAGATAATGTTCTTGTAAATGTAGATGCATTTAAATGTAAAGTAAAAAAGAGGATTCCTATCTTAAAAACAGAAGTTTGTATTATAACAACATCTTTCTTAAATGGTATAAAAAATCTCAAATATTCAAAAATCTTCAAGAGTATTTAGATATTTGAATATAATATGTACAATTTAAGTAAAAATAGGGTGAGCATAGGCACTTAAAAAATCACTACGTATAATATTAACGCAAAGCCTAATGAGGGGAATTATTCGTTTAGTAGGTAATAAACTAAGAAATTATTGAAATATTACGAAAACCAAAATTATATATATATTGCCTATAGAATTTAACTTTGAAGACAAATCCATAAGCTATGTACCTAAACTATATACGTAAACTTTCAAAAGTAAATGTTAACTCTTTATCATTGATTAATATTTAACTATATATTCATATAGGTATAAGGAAATGTATAGTATTATAAATCATACATATTTTTGAAAATAACATTTTCAAGATCGATGAATCTAACAGCGGAGCCGCTGCAGAGTGGGTAAGCGGGGCCTTTATGGCCTCGTCTGAGCCCATCGATTTTAAGGAGAAATATAAAACCTAACTTAAGTTGCAGTACTTATGCACAATCAATCCAAAAAAACCTCCTCCTATTTATTACTTGAAACTTGTACTATTATAATTTATAGTGCCGTGCTCACACTATAACAATAGGCAAGCATCTGGGCCCTGTAAAGAAAAATTGCGTACGGTTAAATATATCGATAAATACTTTACAGGGTCCATACTCCCTATACGCTGGCCTTATTTTAATTTAGTACCAGGGCCGGCAAATCTGTAATAAAACACAATATTCAGATAGGATTTAATAATTTGATGTATCAACTTACCTATAACCGAGTATATGTAATTCCACTGGTAAATGATTGATTACTAAAGTTAAAAAGGCCAGAATAACCTTATTGTTGCTTCGTTTACGAACGTGAAACATCGTGGGACGCTATCATAGACAGGACATATGTATTTAGAGTGAACAATTTTAATTGAAAATGCGTTTTATCGAGCAAGAGAAAAAACTTCGAATTTATAACATTGATACCCCTGTTACAATACAATTTAGACATGGTGACCTATTCGAACAAAATCCAACAACCATACATGGTTACGTTCAAGACTAGACAAATATTAAAATAAACATCCATTTTGTGTATTTCATTCGTCCATTGAAAACTGTTTCAGTGTTGTTGCCAACGATCTCTTGTATAATTAATGTAAGTATATAATATTATAATATTTTTCCAGTAAGTTGTTACTGGAAATAATACTGTTACGTATTTTTTTTTTTTTTTGATTGAAGACGATTATACCAAGAAAACTAACAAAAAAACATTCACATTATATTAGATTTAGTACCATTTTGTTTGGCTAGTTTGAACACCTTTTTTTTCGGAAAGCTGAAATTAGTAAGTACCAGGTTTAGAACGTATAAAAATCATTATAATTTTTTTTTTATGTACCCAAGAATAAAACGATTATGGAAAACAATAAAGAATCAATAATTAAAGAAATCAGTTTACTTAAAGTGGACTCGTTTGTATTGTGTTTTGATAATCTGTTCCTAAAATATAAACTCTGAAGTATAAGATATTTATATTATAATGGATACTGTCTATATAATAGTAATAGAATTGAAATCGCGGGCATCACGCGAACACTGCGGTGGGATGTCAACCAACAACCACCAACAACACACCACCGATTTAAATCATCTTACAATAAATACATTCCATCACGATTTAAACTAGAAAATTATTTTTAATAATTTAAAAATGTGTTCATTGCTATTGCCAATTAGATTTAATTTGGGAAAACAACAATTAATCTCAAATTATTATACTATTATACATTTTACTACATTCATAACGAATACTATTAATTTAAAGAAACATAATATTATAGTGTTTTATTTTTTTTTTGACATTGCTGACTAACAGATAAAAAGCTGCAAATACTATTTTCGTCGCAGCCAATTGAAGTCCTTGAGTAACTAACTAGGAGGTTATAATATAATCATTTTTTTTAAAACATCAACTGCATGGCAATTAGCTGGTTTTTACTATGGACAATATTCCACACCATCATTTTTAACTTGCAGCTCACTGTGTCGTGCAAGAGGTTCACAAATAAACCATAAAATGAACTTCGTTTTTTTGACACCCACCAACTCCATTCGGTTGGTACGCGTTTTTTTATGTGAAGCAGTGATTGTCGCGAAGAACCCGGATGGTCACCCATCTGGGAGCCTGCTCGACCGCTGCACACATAACTATATTAGTGACCGCGTCCAATCACCGCGCTTCACCAGGTCACCATTAAATGAACCAACCACGTTAAATTGTTTATTATATGTTTATATATTTACCAGTTTAAATTCTTGCCAAATGTATTATAATATGTAACATTTGGCGTATTAACAAATTGTATACAATTGAACAATCCTTAATATAGTAAGAGTACTGAGTAGTAAATTGTATAAAGGTATATATAGATTAGTGTAAATCGAATCATTTGTTGGTCGTTGCCACACCAATAAAATCAAATATTTAAGTAATTTGACTGTCATATTTAAAAGGTGATTTTGAAATGATTTAATATGGATAATTGTATATTTTAGAAAATTGAGGTTTCAGAAATATAGTAAAAATATGTTGGACTGCGTTATGTTATTTGGAATTAGCAAGACTTTAACAGTTAAACTATTTATTAGTGTCATAGAAATAAACTAGTTAGGAATGTAGGATCATAGTTAAAAACAATTTTAATGTTTAGAAAATCATGTAAACATTCACATTAATAGTTATGTATATTCTTAAAACTTATCTACTATACAGAGTGTGACGGTATATATGAAAAAAAAAAGAAAATTAAATATGTCCATTCATGTTCAATTATTACCTAATAATCGCTAGGAATCAAATGTGTACCGGTTATTAGGTATTTTTTCATTACCCAATATTTTTAAAAACCCAAAATATATAGATATATTTAAAATTTGAAATATACAAATAGTTTTAATTATAATAATTAAAAAAATATGAAATTTATCAAAAAAGGATACTGAACAAGTTCAACAAATCAAAGTATACTGCCGTCTGCCGGTAGCTGATGCCATTATTAATTAAGAAATATAAATCAATAAAGGTAGGTATGCTAATATCGTAATATTGTAAAATATATCCATTTTTTGAACTTATAGTACCTATGAAATCAAAAAAATGAGCAATCGGACCAGAAGTTTTAAGTTTTAGATAGCTAGTACAATAGTACATAATGTAATATAATATAATATAGGGGTCATCAATTAATAAAGGTAATAAAAAGGTCCACATTAAGAATCTAGAAATTGTAGGTGGGCCATCAAAATTGCAGTCGTCAACTAATGCACAAAAATGATAAATTACAACACTAAAATATTCTCCTTTTTAATTTTTTTTTCAATTATTGTCATTAAATAATTTTTTTTGCTGAATCAAAAAACTTGAAAATTTACCGATAGGCCTTAAGTCATTTCATATTAGAAGTTCAAAATTAATGGACATATAAAGATTAAAGGCATAATTTTTTTTATAAGCATTTGAAATTCAAATTTTGACAAAATCCATCATAATCGCGAACATTATCAAATTATTTTGTATTTAAAAAATGTATATAATGTTCAATTTTTATAACCAAGAATTTTAAGTTCAAAACAAGGTTAAAATATTTATAAATATAAATTATACCTACCTAACTATTTCAAATTATAGGTAACAACTAGGCAACGAAAAACAGCGGTAAAACGGAAATATTTGCAGGACACCAGTTTTGAATTTGAAGTTTATTTTGATGTTTTCGTTATAATTAAAAAATAATTAGGTAACCCTAATGAGTTAAAATCTTAATCAAATACTTATACATAGTACCTACATTTTATATAGACCAGATATTACAATGTTTAAAATATTTTACATTTTACAGAGTCTGCATAGGTACTTAATAACCAGTGGTATAGTCAGGGAGGCCAAGGGGCTATAGTCTCTCACCCAATAACTGTGTTGACCTTAGAAATTTATCAGAATTAATAAAAAAAGAAAAAGTGTAAATAAAAGATATATTGTATTTGTATTTTATGTATTTTTTGTGAGACTTAATCCCCCCATACAACATTTCTGGTTACGTCACTGCTAATAACTTATTATTATAGCAAAATTACATTAAAAATACAACATCTAGGACGTTATCAAATAAATAAGTGATTTTAGATTCTGAACGAAGTGATGAATGTATTGATTTTACAATGATGTGTGTTTTTTTTTTTTTTTTTTTTTTTTTTTTTTGTGTCTGACGACAACTTTTGGAGCAGTAAAAATGCTTCGATTTTCAAAAGTTGTACCTTTTCTGAAAGGAAAGTGAATCTAGTTGGTACTTTGGGGGGTCAAAAGTGAAAATTTCCCAATACTTTTCAAAAGCGGCAGGAAAAACCTTAAAAAAATAACGGAAAAACGCGGATTTTTACGCAAAACCAATTTTTGACAAAAACGAAAACTTAATTTTACTGTAACTCAAAAAATAATTATTGTAAGCACTTGAAATTTGCAACAGATGTTTATATTAGCGTTGTCTATACAGGGTTAAATTTTCAAAGTGTTTCGACTTTTTTTGAGCTATTTATAGACAA
>NW_021773097.1:0-842 GCF_005508785.2 Acyrthosiphon pisum | reverse complement strand
TACAAGTGGGTAACTGTATAATGGATGGTATTAAATTTGAATTCAATGATATAATATCATTGTATAAGAAAAACGATCTGAGCGGAGACGGTATGTTAGTCTAGGTATAAGACATAATATTATATTAGGTACGTATAATAAATTCCAAATTAATCATATCATAATATTTATTAGGTACTTATAACGCGTTATACATCAACAAAAAACCGTGGTACTATCATAGATATATAATAGTATACTTTAGAAGTTTCAAGTACCCACGAATAATATTATACAATCACAACAAAATAACTAAAATAGTTATCCTAGGTTTTTAATATGTAATTTCGTCCAAATTTGTACTTAAAATGACTATAAAAATAAACTGCGTAAATGTATTTTTTAGATTTTTTGGTAACAGAATTAATTACTTACGTGGAATCTTGTTTTAAATTTTCAATTCTTAGATACAAAAATTGAACATTTTATAAATTTTTAACTACAAAATAATTTTTCAAATTAAAATTTGATAAATTTTGTCCAAATTTGATCTTTAAATGCTTATAAAAAAAAATTGTGCCTATGTATTTTTAATATTTTTCAACTGATATTGTAACAATATATCAGGAGCTTTGTATTAAATTTATACACTTTTTGGCCCAACAGATAAAACTTTATTGATATTTATAGAAAAAAAAAACTAAAAAAATTGAAAACTTACAATGTCCGTAAACAGCTCAAAAAGAGTCAAAATATTTTCAAAATTGTATGGCGTATAGGAAATGCTAATATAAACATTCAGTAAAATTTTCATGTATCTGCAGTTATTCGTTTTTGAATTACAACAAAATAAGGAAATCGCT
>NW_021773096.1:0-834 GCF_005508785.2 Acyrthosiphon pisum | reverse complement strand
AAAGTACTTTCAATTTTTAAAAATTCCAATTGTTCATTTTCAAATATTAATATGTTACGCTTCAGATATTTCTTACTATTCCAGTCACTTCAGCTAGCGCAGAGAGAAGTTTTTCAAAGCTAAAAATTATAAAAAATTATCTCCACAATAGGATCAGCCAAGAAAAGCTATGTTGGTTGTCTATATTATGGTGTCAATTGAAAAGGCAATATCGGAGAAAATCAATTATGATTTAATTTATTCACTACTTACACATGAATATATAAATATATATTTTTTTATGTTCTAACTTTTTTGTTTTGTATGTATGTTTTAATTTTGATTATATATTAATATCTAATAAATTATATCTATCCTCTCATCATAGGCGCACATTGGGTGTGAATTTAGGGGGTGCTGGAATAGTTTATGTTACACATGTCCATGGGGGGGCTTTGTCACCCACACCCCCCTTAATCCTAATACTATAACTAACTGCATTACATTAGCTTTAAATTTTTAATTAGAATGGGGTACCTAACTTTGATTTCGCGGGGTAACTTTGATACCCATATATTTTTATTCACCAGAGTACCATGATAATTAAATTTTTTTTTCATAAAATGGGGTTACTTTGATATCACATTAAGAAATATAGGTATCGAAATTGCCCGTTGTGTTACTTTGATAGCATATTAAAAAATATTGATATCTCAAAAGATAATTTCAAAATTTTAAAAATTAAAACGTTAAAATATTGAACTAGTTGTAACTAATATTTAATTTTGAGAGTTTTATCGTTAACACTAAAGAAGGTTATCCATATAATAAAAAATGAAATAGTGGTTCTTATCC
>NW_021773095.1:0-1087 GCF_005508785.2 Acyrthosiphon pisum | reverse complement strand
TCCTGACAGGAGTGAGAAAAGTAGATATCAGTAACATTTATGTGTTTTTTCATTCCGTATTTGTAAATAGCAAAATTGCGTGAAGTTGGTAATCAGTTATACCTATTTGACTAAAAAATGTAGACATTTTCATATTCTAACCTAACATATTAATTTTATAGACATTTTCAACTTATTTTGCAACTTTCTTGATCAATTTCTAATACATTTTTCAAATTACCAATTAATTTTTAAATTTTGGTGAGGTCCATCATAAATTGTTATAACTAATATAATTCATGAATATAAAATATTTAATACTGGAATAAGTTTTTATGATCAATATTTTTTGTTTGTTAATTGAATAACAAAATTAGTTTTTGTAATTTGTTTGATATCCAATATCGCTAAACATTGAACATCAATCACCCATTAAAGTCGAGTGTGCCTTAACATACATTTTCTTTATTAATGTTACTAAATATACTTATAAGAAAAAATGTAAATTTTCATGCATGCTGCTTACACTTAAAATTATATGCATTTATAATTTGCAAATTTTCGTGATCTTAATAAATTTGATATTTAATGTTTAAATGCTAAAAAATTGTGATCATGTACCTATTTTTAAGATTTGTTTAATGCACCAGCTTGATGAATATTAAACCAAATTTAAAAGTTTCTTTTACCCAATAAAATAAGTAGTTGTATTGTACCTACCTACTAAAATTGAAATGGAACTGAAGATTAAAAATTATTTAAAAATATTAATAAATTATGTAATTTCTGTAGTAGTTGCTTATATAAATATTTAGTAAAAATTTCAAATTTTCAAATATCTACGGTCTTTTTTTTTTAACAACGTACAACGAAAAAATTAAAAACTTACACTAACCTTATAGAAACACAAATCAGTACTTTCTTCCTCATCCAAGACTTGAAACCGAAAATATTTTTCCTGTTTTGATTGCGGTTTCGGATATCTGTATTCATTTTTTCTGATTTCGTTTATGGTTTTAAATATTAGTTTTTAATTTTCCGATTTTAATTTCAGTTTTAATTACTGGTTTCGATTTTGTTTTCAGTTTTGATTTCAGTAAAAAACATT
>NW_021773094.1:0-839 GCF_005508785.2 Acyrthosiphon pisum | reverse complement strand
GAAGTTCAATCGGAAATCCTTCAGCTAAAAAATTCAAAAAACGTAAAATTTGTATTATAAAAAGCGTCAACAGGTATGTCGCCAACATTTAGTTCGGAAAAAGTTACATTTTCCAAATTTTTTTTGTTTCAACGTACAGATCGCCACTTAAATAAATCATATTGCACAGTTTCAGATGTCAAAAAACGCTCCTTCCAATTAAAAATCTAGGTAACATAATACGTGTAATAAAAACTGTTTTCAAACCAATTCCTACTAAGAAGAACAATTTTTGTAAATCTTTTTCGCAAAATTGTTACTCGACGGTGCCGATAACCATCTAGCTCAGTTTTGAAGTTCAATCGGAATTCCCTCAGCTCCAAAATTCAAAAAACGTAAATTTTGTATTACAAAAGGCGTCAACAGGTATATGGCGCCAACAACTTAGTTCGGAAAAAAGTAACATTTTCCAAATTTTTTTTCTGTCAACATATAGAGCGCCATTTAAATAAATTGTATATCACAGTTTCAGATGACAAAAAAGGCTCCTTCCTATTAAAAATCTAGGGAACATAATACGTGTATTAAAACCTGTTTTCAAACCCTTTCCTACTAAGAAGAACAATTTTTGTAAATTTTTTTCGCAAAATTGTTACTCGACGGTGCCGATAACCATCTAGCTCAGTTTTGAAGTTCAATCGGAATCCCCTCAGCTCCAAAATTCAAAAAACGTAAATTTTGTATTACAAAAGACGTCAACAGGTATATGGCGCCAACACCTTAGTTCGGAAAAAAGTAACATTTTCCAAATTTTTTTTCTGTCAACATATAGAGCGCCATTTAAATAAATTGTATATCAC
>NW_021773093.1:0-996 GCF_005508785.2 Acyrthosiphon pisum | reverse complement strand
ATTAAAAGTTACATTATGTTTAGCAAATAGCAATAGTGCAACACATTTAGACAATTTAAAATATTTTACGTTCAATAAATGGCTTGATGTGACTCACGACGTAAATAAATACTCCAAACGCATTAATATTATGTGCATAGGAAATAAAATAGTGTACTTGTGTGGATATTTGTCCGACTAACCACCTCGATGTCCTCGAATAATATACCAACAAATTGACTCTTTCTGGTGGCATGTTATGTTCGTATGGTTTGAGTATCATTTAATAATTCGGCATAAAGTCACATACACATTCCAGGTACCTGGAAATATTACTGTCAATTTTTTAATCACTCTGTCAAAAATTAATAATTAATGAATATGTTTATAATACCATTGATCAATGATAATATAAATAGCATCTCCTAATAAATGTACTGTAATTCCCAGCAAGAACGAGAAAAAACCCTTTCTATTAACAATTAACGAGTATCTAAATAGTTCTAATCTATACCACAAAAAATAAAAATAATGTAATAATTAATTTCTTTGTTGACGGATCTAGTACTGCAGTACCTATTTGGTATCTTAAATGTAAGATACATTAAATAAAAATAATAAAAAATGTACAGTAATATTTGTCAAAATACATAGTTATTGTATGCTTGTACTTAATAAATTACTGAAAACAATAAATTACATTATTTAAATACCCACGAGTCACCAAGAAACAAAATTCCAACACATCGCTAAGTTCAATTTTATTAAACTATATTATAGTGCTACCCACGTCGGAGTGCCTTCGATGGAAATTTATTCAAAAATATATTATAAAAGTTTGTAGAATAATGAAATGTAATGTATACACTGTACATAATATTTTGTTTATTTTAAACTGTCTAATTTGAATGGCATTGAAAAAAAAATCATAACTGAAGATGAAGATAATATTTTAATGATACTAAAATCAAACGAAAATACAAGTTTGAAATTATATCCATAATTACCTAAGTATAA
>NW_021773092.1:0-761 GCF_005508785.2 Acyrthosiphon pisum | reverse complement strand
TTGAGGCATAGAACAATATAGAAGCGAAACTAGATCAGCTGATTGGGGTCTTGGTTACCTATGATCTGAAGTCTGAACCTACGAAAAACATGAAAACGGTTACACGCACCAACATGATGTTAGACCTATGGTTACCAATATTATGAAAACGGTTCCAAGACTATGGCGGGATACGTTACGCGGGGTCGGCTTGTTTACCATTCCCTATTTCACGTATGCCACGTCCCCTGGAACCGATGAGTTCAAGGCCACAATCGCCCGATTCGGCCAGTTCACGGAGTTTCATACCAATTTTTTTTTAATTTAAACCTAAGTCACCTATAGTCCTATTGTTCATATTATTTCATATCAACATATTTTACTCAGAACTTTTCAAACAAATCACTAGATTTTTCTCTTTATTGATAACATAGGTACTATTATGGACGTCTCCACAACCGAGTTTGTTCGTTAGTAAATAAATACGGGGTGTTTGAGTTATCACTAATACTTTATTAATATAATCAATTTTAAAAGAAATTTAGTTGCACAGAATAATTATTAGACTTAAGAAAACAACAGAGGCTCTGCTAGATGGTCTGCCAGGACTACACTGAATATTACACAGACAGCGATACACGGTAGGGGCTCGCTTGGGATCAAAACTGTCCACACAGCGAATTCCTTAAGACCGTGTGACTCTGTCTGTTCACATATTATTAATATGCTTACACACTATACTATATTATACTATTACTATATCTCATACTGCGTATAGCATA
>NW_021773091.1:0-5904 GCF_005508785.2 Acyrthosiphon pisum | reverse complement strand
TAAAAAATCCATCGCGTGATACAATTTTATGGCACTCTCGACTGGAAAAAAACGGAATGTACACTCACCGTGTAAACAAATTTAAATTTAGTCTCGCTTCGTATTCAATTATTCGAAACGTTTTGTTTGAACAGAGCTGGCACTTGCTTAACAGATATTTTATTCTACACGTGCAATCAAAAGGTTCTAAACTGCTCTGCCGAACTCGATCAATATAATATTATCTGCAATCGACGAACTCGTAAAACACATTATTTCAATTACAAAATAATAAATTTCCAAAAGTTATGTACCAGAAACAATAATGGACTACTTTTTTGAAAAGAGTAAAAGTGCTTAATATACATTTGCATCGTTTTCAATTAATTTATTAAATTATAATATACTATAGGTAATCGTTTTTTACTTAATATTTTTCAATATATTTATTTATATAATGTATAACAGCAGTTTTCTCATAAAATATGATAACAAATTAATAATTTATGTATAGTCTTACAATAAGTTCTAATATAAAATATTTCTTCCCGTGAACCAAGCACTGACCTGTGAACATTTTATAAATTAGTTTTGACGAAATGGTAACGCATAAAAATAAATCAAATTTAACTCCCCCAAAATTGGTGAAAATCCTCGCAGTAAACTGTACACAGGTACTTAAACTAAATTGAAATAAATATTTTGGTTTATGTTATTTCATTTTTTATAAAAAATGATGTAATTACTACACCAATGTACAAAACTCGAGTTTGTCTTAAAAACAAAAATTTAAAATATAAAATGTCGATTAGGTTACTAAAAATTATTATGATTATTATATTGTATCGTTATCGTTATTAACAATGGTTATTTTAAAAGAAAAAGCCCATAATATAATATTATGTTCACCAGGGGAAGAACAAAAAACTATTCTTTGAATCGTCATTCATCGTTGCATGGTCGAGTGTACAGAAAGGCTTTCGGTGTAAAAAATCAGCTTTTCTCAGGAAACAAGCACACGCACACACTCTTGCTGAACGCATTTGCATAATTCGATAGCTACGGACGTGCGTTTCCCTCTCGAGCCGACGACACGTGTCTTCCTAACGGTTGTACATTATACAAGTCACTGAAAATCCAACGCGGATACAAAAGTAAAACCGCGACTTTTCGTTATCGCATTCGGTCGAGTTATCGGCTGCTGGAGAAACAGAGTTCTTAAGCGGCGCGCATTACAATATTATAATATTGAGTATAATATATTATTATTACAACACACATGCGCCGTGCGTAGTGCGCGACGCCGGATCGTCTGCCCCGGCTGTTTGATAACGCATCTCGCTCGTCGGCTGAGTTTATGAAACGGATAAGGAAAAAGGAAGAAGTACCTACAACTATACTGTGTAACTGCCTTCACTATTATCGCGGGTTCCGATTTCTGGCACCGCCGACGGCCGAGGATTTGCGGCTTATCTCAGGGGGGTAGTCGGGCCCGACGCACGTTCTTCATTCGTTTTCCTCATTCGCCCCCCGACGTTCGCAGATTATAATATATACGTAATGTACTACACGCACACTCACTCACACACACACACGCTTACATATTATATCACGGTATTATTTATATAATATATGTTATCGGAGCGTGCGCTTTTTGCGTCATCCTCTGCTGGGGCCGGCAAAACGCCCGAAAACGTGTGTTTACGGTCCTATACTGTCTAGGGCGGCCGACCCATTAGACGAGTACAATGTATACGCATAATACATAATATTATTACACCGCCGTCCTCATCATATACCGCGGTCGTAAATGGAACCGCCGCGGAGTGTCCTATATATTATTATAATATACCGTAGTCGGTGACATCATATATATATATATAATATATTATGCTTATATATCATATATTGCGCGTTATATACCCTTCTTATATACATGCGCATCTGTCACGAGACCGTGTTTCCACCGCTCCCCGCTGCCGCCGCGGGCGTCACGTGCGCCGCAATTATTGATGATTAAATCGGGATTTCGACTCCTCCTCCTCATCGTCCTTCTCCTCCTCGTCGTCCACGGTGTCGTCGTCATCATCCTTCACCACCGGCGCGCGCGCACCCGACCGGAGGGTGGCGGACGGGACGGCATCGCCGATCGACAGGCTATTAATTTATTTTTTTCTTTCATTCCATTCCCCGCCGGTCGTGCGCCTAAGGGGGCTGAAAATGGCAAAACACACTGATGGGGGGGAAAAAAAAAAATCTGCCTTTAATCTCCCAAAGAGGAGGCGTTTGATTTGACGGCGGCGGCGGTGACTCTGAGTTTTCGGAAAACCCATTTTTTCCCAAAAACGTATACAAACGCCAGGCCGTCTTATTATTCTAAATTACATTATTTCCTACTCAGTTTTCTTCGTATTTTTTCATCGTTTTTCCTCCCTCTAACTGCTGTCGCCGAATCGCTCCGGGTAGAAAACCACTGACGGGAATGGGGTCCGGGACAAAAGCTTTGCTCCAACAGGCACCCGAAACTCCCAGAGAATCAGATGTCGTCGCACTGTTCGTGACGCGCGAGCAGCATTACAGGGGAAATCTCCCCTACACGAAAGGGTTGTGTGTGTTTTTTTTTAATCACTCTTAGTCGGAAAAAGTGATTTTTAAAACACGCTTTCTTTTTCTCACGGTAGTCACATCGTCGGATCGTTAATCATAATTAAAACTCGAATGTTAATGACATGAATACGCGCACAATTGCAAATGACAAATTCAACTTTCGGTAACGTTAAAATGATGATGAATTTCCCCTGTGAAAACCTATTAGAGCACAATATAATTTACACACGCGATCATCAAAACGGACGATTCTATAAAGCCATTACTCCAACATCGTGTCCCATGATATTATTTTTCTTAAAAGGATACTTACGCAAAATTAGTTATTTTAAAGGAGCAAATTAAATATCAAATAACAAAAAACGTAATATTATATATGTATTATGTATCACATTTAACAATATATTATATTATTATGCACATAATATTTAGTAAATTATAATATTTTGTAACAAGTTTGTGCGTTAGCATAATTTTTTTGTTTTTTTTAAAGGTTTATAGATAAAAATTTGTTTGCGGTGCATCACGGACGTTAATTGTAGTTAAAAATCTAATCAGTTATTCGACTCTCAATATATATATATATATATATATATATATTTTACTTTAATCGTACACAATAAAAAAGTAAAAATGTATGTATCCAATTGAATACTATATTGTAATAGACGCATAACGAAATAAAGTTTGACCATTATTGATAAATGAAACCCGAGTAAATATTTCAAGTGACTGTTTATTATAGGCACTTGAATTCAACAGTGGTCTGACAAATTCATTTTTTATTGGATTTTGTAAACTATTCCTATGGAATAAGCGAACGTAAATAATAAAACTCTAATAGCGTGTTTTCAACGTAATATATTTTCGACGTTTTCCGGGGTCGTAAAGGCAAAGATGTATATCACATAAAAGTCCCAATTTGAAAATACTTAAAACTTTTGGAGGAGATCGAAGCATTTTGAACTTTGGATACATTACTGTAATGAAATCCAATATGTAAGATTAAAAAAAAAAATGTAATTCGAGTAACTTAACTACCATGACAACCGCGGTGTTATCTTACAATGTATCCTGTTTTTTAATCAAGTAATACTACTAAAAACTCTGTTTTTGTACATTATTATGTCTTCTCACCATAAAAGCAATAATTTTGAAAAACTTTTAAAATATTATAAATTCCGCAAATCTAATTTGCATTTTAGTTTTCAAAATATCGGGTGCATTTCATTTTCATATTAATGAAAGTCAGATTAAAACTTAACATATATTATGGGATCTCCGCCCTAATTAATGAACCAGCTTTTATAAGTAAAATGTCCTGTGTCAGTGCAATTTGTTAAAATGTAAATAAATAGAAAATGAGGGTTTATGTTGCAAAACAAAATACCATCATAATTTACATATAACAGTATAAACATTAAGTCTGGGAAAACATTAAAAAATAAGAGTTTATTCATAATACCGTTTCTATATTTTTTTTTTCATAAAACATGATTTCGGCTGACCTACCGAATAAAATTAAATTCATGATGTCGTATTATACCTTTCTGTTTGTCATTGGAAATAACGCATAATATATAAAGACATATTTTATTTTTCCATATCAGAAAGCAGTAGTTGTAGCCTGCAGGTGTGCCGTGTGTATTGAAAAAAATATATCTTTTGTTGAAAAAAAATAAAAAATATATAATGTTCCTTGTATAGACCTTTTTTATGTGAATTCTTTTTAAAAAATATTATTACCTTTATCTAGTACTAATTTTCAAGCGACAATTTTCGAAATATTGTTGCCGTGATAATCGCCCAAACAGATGTTATACCAAGGTCCAAGACAATTTATTATTATAATATCTCAACTAATCACAAATACAATAAGATTATTTTTTCCCGACAGCCAACGAAAAAAAAAATAACAAATCGAATTATTATGTTTTTGTGCACTCTTGAGATGGGATTCATTAAGTATGCTAAACAATAAACTTGTCGCATTTGAGGATGTCTATATAATAATACATAATAAGCCATACCTCAAATATGGGGACGCGTATAAGATGATAACTTAAATTAATAATAAACGGACATCTATTACCTATATTAATATACATATTATCTAATATTATCTAATATCGTATATTCAAACGTTGGTCGTAAGTCCTTAATATTATTGTATGAAGTTGAACGTTGTTCGAGCCACATTCGTCGATGATGAAAATAGTATATTTATTAGGCACACGGGCAAGCGGTGTTGCTTTTCCCCGAAAATCGAAACATCGTGTGTAGTTTTTTATAATATTATATTATGTAACATATTTGTTTTATGAAACGTTTTTTTTCCATCCCAAATTTGTCCCAACTTTTTTTCAGGCGTTGACGGATTTCGTGTTTTTATGCGACGGCGTTAACATTTTTCACTTTAGATTTCTCTTTAGAAAATTACAGCTCATTACCGCTATACGGTTTGAAGGAACCTTTACCTATATAGAGATTATAAAACACAAAGTTCGAGTTGTATTAGATTACTTTTATCGCGCTCAAAAGTTTTGATTCATTGGTCAATAAAGATATCTCCGCACCTATATACACGTCTTATATTCACAAGTTTAAAATTTTATTATTACAAGTTTTCCATCGGATTATACGTATTATTAATATTTTTTAATACTATTATATCAAAAGCTATTGTACTATCGCCTTTTGTCTTTACAGTAGTTTCAGAAGAAGCATTTTTTTTTTAACGATTCCGTTTTATTAAATTTTTTACGAAAAATATCTTTATAAAGATCTATAGATGTTAGTCGCTATTATTATAATTATATATGAGTTATAATTAAATTGTAAAGAAACGACAGTATATAATAGTCGAACCAACACGCGCCTTTATTCCGCTATAAGAAAAACTATTAATTTTCGATCGGACACGAGAACGCATTTTTATGTGGATAAAAAAACGCTTCCGTAATTTGTGAAAATTTGGAACTCGACTACGATAGGAGCGGCAAGTCCTATTATAATATTATCAAATCGCGTTTCGGAAAGTCGACCTAACTCTTCGTTTAGTGAATTATACGGCGGACCGTATGCTGCGGACCGAGGCGGCGAACGTTTAGGTATATATACGTGCGGCCCGCGACCCAAAAGCGGCGGTCAGTTGCGTCGCAGCGCATATTAACATATTAAAACAACGTGAAACGGTTACAAACCCTGTGCCGTCCCCTCGACGACGGCATCACGGGGCAGGAAAATTCTGGATAAAAAAAAAATTAAAAAACTTCCCGAAAAACAATAGAAAATAAACAGAGGAAAAAAACGTGTTGT
>NW_021773090.1:5403-9260 GCF_005508785.2 Acyrthosiphon pisum | reverse complement strand
AACAAGTATATTATAATAATATACGTAGAGATGAAAAGTTTCAAATTACTACGGATAATATATTTTGAGTTACAAAAAATATTAAGATTCGTTATTTTTCGTAGGAACCGGCGTATATTATTAACTAGAATTAAGTAATTTAATTAAGATTTGTATATAATTATAATAATAAACGACTCACTGTAAAATTTATTAATGATTCAATTAAAGTAACTTGTCGATGGTGGTCACAAACAAATTAACATGTTTACTTATGATTCATATGATCAAATAACTCATTGAATAGTCTGAACTAGTTCATTTAATTAAAAGATAAATAACAGGATCAGTTCACCAAAGTGAACAACAACTCACAAGTTCCATAAATTATACTACTCAACAACATATTCTTCAGTTCATACAGCTTAAGGTTATATTTTGTCTGCTTAATGTATACCTATTATTTTTTTTGTTTTGGACAAAAAATGACAAGCTTATACAAAATATATATTATATTTATTTATTTATATTTTGAACTTCAGCTATATTTTTTTCAATTAATTATAATTTTTTTAAATTTCCGCTGAAACAGGATACACTTTATAAATCATTACTCCGTACATATATTTCAATTCTGTTAGTGGGATGTTAAACTAAATAAATGAATAATACATTCCTACGACTTATAATTTTTTAACCCATGTATCTACTTTGAGCATGTGCAATGAGAGGCGTCATCTGGAATTTTGGATGGGGGGAGTGATTGGTTTGAACATTTTTTTCAAACAAAATATTTGTCAAATTTAGCATCATAATATAGTGAGCGCTCACGTGAATTTTTAATTTTTTTTCGGACTCCAATGTACCTATTACAACCAGTTAAAAACGATAGTGCAAAAATTAATTCTAAAAATTCCATTTTTAGTGGTTTTTTTTGTAAATTGTCGGTGGTTTTGTATCATATGATTTTTTTCACCGATGAAATCGGTTTATTTAACCAGAATTGTATGTTAGTTTATCTGAAGTTAAGAGTTTCAAGAAACTACTGGACCGTATTCAATAAAAGTTATATGAATACTTGAAACTTGGATGGTAAACATTTGAACTTTTGTTTAATTTTTTTTCGCAGAGTTATTCAAAATTTCACAAAATACATTTAAATGAACCAAAATATAATTTTAAAATAATTTTAAACTTATTATATTTATTATTGTACCTGATAGGTAGGAATTTTATCGCATCTATAAGCTATACAAAAAAAAATTTATATAATTAATTAGTTAATAACTCAAAATGAAATAATACATTATATATGTAATATTATTGAAAATTAAAAATTAAAAATATAAAAACGGGTAGTGGATGTCGCTCTGCTGTAAAGTAGGTTACAAGTGGGTCAATGTATTATGTATTGTATTAAACTTGAATTCAATGATATAATATAAAAAAAACGATTCTGAGTGGAGACGGTTTGTTAATCTGGATATTTTATATTCTTATTATTTATTACAGACTGCAAGTTGAATAAATATTACCTATAATATTATAATTTTTTATTCGTTTCTATGGTGATATACAAAACATTAGAAATAAAAATCCCGTTTTTAACGTTTTTCGTAATTTGTTTGTGGTTTGCAATAATTATTGAGAAAATCAAAAAAGGACTTCTTTAAAATACCATATTGATCCAATTTTGTAAAAGATAAGACACCATAATATGTTAAAATTAAATCACTGCTTCTGGTAAAAATTTTGTATACAGGATAAAAAATATATATACACTATTGTAAAACCACTAGCTTCCTCGCTTCGCTCAGAATCTAAAATTAATTATTAAATTAAATTGTATTTTTTATTTGTAGGTACGTATTTTTTTTCTTCTAAACACCATGACACAATCAAAATTACTATTATTAAAGTTATAAATGATTTACTGTTTACGAATAATTACTATTTGATTTTATTATTACACATTATGAAATGACATGCTATTGTAAAAAAACATGTACTTTTAGAAAAGTTATTGAACAAATTATTGCAAGGGTGATTGGATGAGCAAGGACTTGCAACAGTGAGCAAAAAAAAAAGGATAACTATTAAATTTAAGCTCAGTGCAACATAGTGCAATTTGTAACACCCACCAAGTAGGTACACATTTCGTATTACAAATAAATAATATAATTACAATCAATAAAAATACAATATATTGTGTTATTTTGTTTAATCAATTTGGTGTAAACTTTAATAATAAATAAAAAAATTATCCTAAAAATATCAATTGGCAGTGCATGTGCCGTGAAAAATTTATAAAGATCACAATGTGCCATGATTAAAACAAGTTTGAACACCACTGGTCTAAATGCATGAAAAAGCCAATCGCTAAGAACCCCGTTAAAATAAAAAATATTTTAACAAGGCCATCTTCGTTTTCTAAATATTTAATCTCCAATAATGAAATAAGAAACTCATATGTATCACTTGCTTAGGTCGGTACATTAACATGAACGGAATTTTTATTAGTTTTTTTCTCGTTTGTCATTAGTCGTTACAATTGAATTATTAATGTTGGTTTTGTCGCACGACGCAGAGTGCACCAACTACTAAGAACTCGTTTGTTATAAGTCATTAAGATAGATACCTAGGGACAACCATCTAATAATTGTTTTTTTTTTGATTCCGTCGCATAGTTTGTTTATACATACCTACCTTATAGAAATGACTCATGACTTAGGTATCGTTGGGTGTTGACCGGTTTCTAGGTATATATAATATTTTTGTTTGGGCGTAGTCCGATTGTGAACATTTAGGTACTTTATTGTTTACAATAAAAACATTATAAAACATTATAAAAATCACAAAAACGCATTTACAATATTTAAAAACAATTAGTTGTCATTACAGAGGGAAAAAAACATAAATTCAAATATTTATATTAGACACTTATTTTTTGGTTTTTATAATTTTAATGTTTAGCTTTTTTACGTACTAATGGAATTGTATTTATATTGTGGACTTTTATAAATGTTTACAGTAAGCGCTCATAGTATTTTAATTTATACAACCCCTATAACACTTTAATTTTTGATTTTTAACTTAATTTTATAATCATAATATTGTAGACTTTACAGAAATTCGACGTCAATGCCATTATACATTAACTATCACTTATCATAATTTGTATTTGTATTATTATTATTATTATGATTAATACTATGTAATCCATGATTTAGAGATATACTTTACGTAATTACGTATATTATATCTTAGACCGTGTTGTAGTCGATGCTCACTAGACATTCGAAATATAAACCGATCGTATAATTGATAATCGTTGAGCTCGGTAGACTGCGTCGCACAACTTGCCAGCGTTTCACTAAATTTCGACCGGAGTCATGTAATTTTTTTGGGTGGAAAATAATACCTTTTGTCATACAGTGATCGTGATACGTGTTGCAAGACAGGTAAAACGTCTACAATCGTGTTTAACCCAAATTACCAATACTTGGATTATAAAAGCCTGTGCTAAAATGATACAAACGAAGAATTCGTTTGCTTAGGTACCTATATAAATTATAAAAAAAAACTAATAAATTCTAATAAAATTCACAGTTTGCTATTAATTGATTAAATAATATTAATAATATACAAATAATTTTACAAATGTATTTCAAAACATTTTTCTTCTCACTTGTGCATGCTTATTAGAATTTCATTTTTTTTCTAAGTAAAAAGTATGATACTTATTCATAACTCATCACTTATGAAACCAAACTGTTTTCCATTGTGTTGAATTTTATTCTGTGTTATAATTAGCTGTTTGATCTTCCTACACCGGTATAGTCGGAAAATGTTTTCTTCATATGACATAAATAGATAAC
>NW_021773090.1:3613-4711 GCF_005508785.2 Acyrthosiphon pisum | reverse complement strand
AATGTATCCATTTTTCTGAAAATAAGTACATTACAGTTTACTTTCTAATAAAATTAGCTCAAATATCAATTTATTTAATTATAAAAATATATCTAATATAATAATAGTTATAATATCACAAATTATAGTGTACACATATTAGTCAAATAGTCAAATAGTCAAATAATATAAAATAATTTGTTTTTATGAATACAGTTTACACACAATAAAATAAAATATTTAATAATTTGCTAAAAAAATGACTAAACCTACACTATATTTTCTAAAAATTTAGAAAAACGTTTAAAAAAAAAAACACAAAATTGTAAAATCAATACATCCATCGCTCAAAATTAGCTCAAATATTAAATTATAAAATTATCTCGTAAAATTAGTTCAACTTTTATACGCTGTATTACTTATGGTAAAATAAATTAAATTAATATTAAGAATATCACAAAATATCGTTACTTCCATTTATTAATTTTTAATAAATGTATAAACTGCACTTCACTACGTTAACACAAAAACCGAACGACGTTGACGACGATGAAGACAATAATGACGTATTATAGATTTATATGTAACGATAACTGAGTTTGAAAACCAGACACTAAATTTAATATGGGTAGTAATGTAGTATTATAATATTAGTATAGGTACAGCCACAGATTATATCCGTATGGCCGTATAGGTAGTAGGTACGGTGTAACAAAATCTAATAAATAATAATCCGATAAAATCATTATCGTCCCTCACCCTTGTCTTGTCGATAATTTAAACGATAAGATACCTACGTAATATTAGGCCATGACATCTCGTGAAATTTCCAGGTTGAAATAAAAAATTATTTTTATACATTATTACATTTTACCTTTATCGTCGGTGAGTGTATGTATACTCCGCGTCGATCCAAGAGTTGAGCTTGCAGGCGAGCTTTGTTAATATTATATTTATTTATTTATTATTATAATCAACGCCAGACGGCTTTTACAACATTACAGACAAGAAATACATAGATAACAGTAAAAAAAACATATACATATATATAGACGCAATTCAATATATTATATGAATTGTAATTATTATATATATCAACAACAACTAAAAACTCAACTC
>NW_021773090.1:0-1901 GCF_005508785.2 Acyrthosiphon pisum | reverse complement strand
GAATATAGCTATGCCATAATATGAATATGCAGGTTAATTATGGGTGGGATCGAAGTATTTTTCTTTGGACCTGGTAGGTCAAAAATAAAATTACGTAATTTAATTAATAACACGGTGTGATCAGTTTTTAGTATTTTTTTTTTTTTTAGCTATTTTTTTTAAGTATGTTTTTATGTCCAAATGGACACACAGTTAAGTCCAATGGACACCCAATAGATTAAGATTTTACTAACTTTGTGTCCACTAGAATAAATGGTAAATTGTAGAAACTAATAAGTAATAACTATAGGTACCTAATATATTAATTAAACTATTATTTCTTAGATTCGTATTGTTGTTTATAAAGAAATATATACTTATTTATCATTCTGATAAACAATAAAATTAAATATATTTATTAGATTAGTATATTAATATATTACATAAATACCTATAGTATATGAAGGTGTGGTGGCGTTACCTAGTGCTTTATCCCTACCAAAGTTATTCGCATTTTGTACAGATGGATGCCAAGGACATACCAGTACCCCTCATTTCAAATTTCTGGTTGTATTTTTTTATGTTTAAAATTAAGTAAGAAGAAGTATGTCAGTAGGATCGTAGGTATTTTATTATTTATATACAAATATTATATAAATTATTATATTATATTTATTAGGTATTTATTACATAGGTAATGAAATAAATTGCAAACTAATATTATTATTGTATTATTGTTATTATATTTTTTTGTTATTATGTTTTTTTGGATTAATTTAGATACTGCAAGTTAAGTTAGGTTTGATATCTCTCCTTAAAAACAATGGGCTCGGATGAGGCCACGACGACCCCGCTCACCCGACCATGCAATAGGCTCCGCTGTTGGATTCAGCGATCATAAAAATTTTGCATACAAAAATATTTTTTACTATACGTCTAATTATACCTATATATATATATGTTACCGGAAATGATTACAATTCCTAGTAAATGTTGACAATTCCTAAAATCGGAAGGATAAATGATATTATCGCCTAGTATATATGTTATCATTTCCTAAAGATAGTAAGCAAAGATGCCACGTTTTTTTAATTTAATCTGACTTATTTAAATATTACTTTTATCAAACATAATTATTAATTAATCTACTATCACCTTAATAAATAATCAATAAATAAACAAGTATTTTTTTAACATTTTAATTTATGTAATTTAAGCTTTTTAAAATATTTTATGATTTGCAACGTAGTTACTCATTTTTATTTTCACATGGCAAACTCCCATGACATTTAGAATTACAAATTCTAGATGCCGATCTGCAAGCACACCTGTTCGTCTTTTGTCTATTTTGTCTTACATTGACATCGGGTATATCATTGTGCCCCTGAAATACTATTTACAGTAGCTACCTCCCGAAGTGATAACTATTTTTCTGCTTGATCTGCCGATTTTAAAACAGTACTTAGATCCAATAAATCTAATAAGATCTCGGAAAATATTGACAGTTGACACCAAACTTAACTTACTATTTTATGCCAGGGAAACACATGCGTGTTTAAAATCGGTTATCATAATCGACATAAACCTGTGTTTGATATAATTTCATGTCTCCGCACAGATATATAAAATAATTTTAAAAGTTTATTTTATATACACGTGTGTCTCCATTTCTAATTTAATTTGAGTTCGACAGCATTATTAGTTCGATAGTGTCTACTATATAGAGTGTAAAGGACTATAATATATAGTTTTATTAAATTAATTTATAATAATTATAATTTGTATCGAAATTTTCCTAAATTGTCAACATTTCCAGTACCTAACATATATATAACAATAATGAAGATTGGATATTTAGGTACTTTTGTAAAGTTTACTTGAATGACATTATGCTTAGGTACCTATAGCTTATTGTTTTGTCG
>NW_021773089.1:0-816 GCF_005508785.2 Acyrthosiphon pisum | reverse complement strand
CCCGCCGCGCGCCACCGCCGCGAACCTTACCGGTCGGTGCGCGTATTATGCACGTCGCATTATACCATTATTATTATTACTAGGGTTAGGATGTTTACGATTTTGCATATTTTTTTTAGGTTGTCCAATAGCATCCATTCTTATACAGAAATATGTTTCATGATATCTATATTCAAAATATCAAAATTTTATTTTGTATATAATTGCATATTTTACCATTTTTTTAAAAAAAGTGCATAATTTATGTTTTTTCTGTTTTTAAGCGCATATTTGACGGTTTTCGATGCAAAATGCTGAAAAACACCGTAATTCTATATATTTTACTGAATCTTATATAAGTTTGATTATCAGCTGTATTTCACATATTATCACTTATTTATTGTTGAGAATTCAATATGGTTATACCTATACGGAGTAAAGCTATTTAGGTAGGTACCTACTTAAATAGAATTTTCGATGAGCCTCGTCAATTGTCACAGTCAAAACTTATCTTAAAACTGCGAGCCATTACAATTTTATCAGATATTTTAATAGAACGTTTAATAATTTATAGTTAGTTTCCGTCTTGTCTACGATCGATGTAGAGTACCGTGTATTGCACGTTTCGTATTTATTTAATTTATTGTTGATTTATTAAATCACCCAGTTATACCTAAAGTTAAAAGCTCTTGATCTAATCGACTAAAAGGTTTTGTAAAAGAATTTGGAGAGCTGCACGTTTTAACTACCGATGGTTCAATCCTTTATTGCAAATTATGCGAAGTTAAAGTCGGATAGTGAACGTCGGTTTACTGTTGAACAGCATATGAACACCGC
>NW_021773088.1:0-1144 GCF_005508785.2 Acyrthosiphon pisum | reverse complement strand
AGCAGTTTTAAATTCCATACAACTTTTTTAGTGGTTCCGAGTTCAGGATATTCAAAAGTTTCAAAAGATCTAAAAGGGATAAATAGACTTTTTTCTTTTTCTATAAGTTTCAATAATTTTAACCTTTCTTCATCGTCAACATTGATATGTGGGACGTTCCAGACTATTTTGTTTAAAACGACTTTACCTTCAGTAGCAGTTGCACCAGTTTTACAACTTAAAGCATTTAAATCGCTATGACTTCGAGTTAATATTAATTCCAATCTAGAATTCACCAATATTCTTTTATAGTCTTCAAACAAACCTAACCAATATTTCAATGGAATGCAAGCACTAAATTCACCTTTCTCATTTTCCGATTGCGTTGCGTTTTTAAAATTCCAACCAGAATTTTCATAACAATTATAGTTGTCTGGTGTACAGGATAAGTAACCTTTCAACGAGCTAGTGATTCCAAGAGCACGTGTGCTATCTACTTCTATCCCATTGATTTCCAATCGTATTTGTTCGAAGAGGAAAGAGTAACCGTTATTAGATAGTTTCACTTTGGTAGCATCAGTTATTGTTCCTTCCAAAAAAATAAAGCTTTCGTGTAGATATGGGTAGACATCCGTTTGCTGGATTGATATACGTATTTCATCATTATTATTAAATGATGTAGTATACGGTGTGTATGAATGATATTCAATTTTCGTAATTTTAGAATCCGTTTCGTACTGTGAAGTTATATCTAAAATATCACTCTCAGGCATTCTGCTTTAATTGATAACCCAGAGCTTGTAAAATTTTTTTATTTTTTACCGTTAATTTTTTTATCTTATTTGATGTTGCTGGTAGCACTTTAGTCTTATGACTAGTTGTGCTGATCCGAAGTAGCGGGTTTATATTGAATTTCAGTCCCATCTCAAGACCCGTAACGTTTAATATGTAACACGATTGTCAATGCCTCACTAAAATTATCAATCGGATTATGATCTTGATCAACTAATTGAACGGTTATCGAATCAATATTTGTTTTATTCAATTTGTAATATATTAAATTTGACGGTGACTGAATTACTTTCGACCCTGTCCTTTCACTCGGGAAAAACTCATAAATCGAATGACTTTGAAGATGGTTGTTGAATGATCCTTGAGCTATATT
>NW_021773087.1:0-991 GCF_005508785.2 Acyrthosiphon pisum | reverse complement strand
CATTCACCAAATACATGCTTTTATATTATCAATATTGTACCCATAAAATATCATTGGCCTATAATCCTTTCATGTGAACGATACTCAGCAAGTTCAATTATTATCTGTAAAATAAAATGAAAATTAACTATAAAAAAAAAAAACACTACAAAAGTATGATATGTATAAACAAAGTTAATTATTAAGCAGACAATCAAAACTATTTTAAACAATTTAGGTTACAAATCAATCATTTTTTAATAGGATCTCATTGATAGTTAGCTGTATAATTTATTTAATAAAGTAATATTAATTTATTACTTAATAATAAAACACTGACAAGTATGAAATAGTTATTTGATGAAAAAACACAATACAGAAATATTTATAATTATTGTACATACTATTTACCTCGTTATATTAATTTGATAGTAGTAATTTATGAGCAACTCTTTGTATGTAACCAATTCCTTCTACATCACATTCTTGGGGTAAATCTTTCCCTTGATATTTTGGATCTAAGACGTTTGCTGCATAATGAATTGGATGGTTAGCCATATTATAAAATCTATTCCATGAACTTGCGCACAGCCTTTTACAACTAGCCTAGCTTTATATCGATCTACTTCTCCATTTGTTTTGTACTTAGTTTTATATATCCACCCATTATTTATTGGATTTTTATTTATTGGTAAATCTACTAATTGCCAAGTTTCATTTTTCTGCAATGATAACATTATACCATTGCTGCCTTCCAATTGTCTTTATTTACCTTTAGCTTCTGTATATCTGTATATTTCAACAGGTTATGGGCCCAGTGGCCAGTAGTAAGGTATTTATAATAAAGTCGTGTATGTTTAATACATTAATTATTGATTTACGAATCGCGTGTTTGTGTACAGACAGTGTACAGCAATAATAATTCGCGAAGTATAGTGCAGTGTAGTGTAAGTGCATCGATCGTGTGAAGCGCAGAAACTGTGTTTGTTATTATTACATTTATATAGTGTAC
>NW_021773086.1:0-1186 GCF_005508785.2 Acyrthosiphon pisum | reverse complement strand
GATGATACACGCTAGAGCAGTAGAGCCTTGCAGTATGTACCAAGTGAATAATAGTCGTGTGCTGCGTCCTGCCTGCATGTTTATAAAAATAAATATAATTCCAATTGACGTAATTATTATTGTATGGGTTTTCCCACTATTATCGCAATATCGTCCAACGGGCAACAATTAATGCAACTCACACATACTACGTACACTTCCACACAACACACAAGTTTACATTTCACATTATTGCTTATTAGCTTATTTGAAATAACTTGATAATTTAGTTTTTTTTACATCGACTACACAGTCCTGAATCAAAAAGGTTACATGTTTTTATGTTTACTGTGGTTTAGTGCGTCCTTACATTAAAATATTTTGTTTGCCGTACTAAATATATACTAATATACGACTATACTAGTATGGGTAATGTAGGTATGTATTATAATATTTTTTATTTTGTGCTAATTGTGCAATATACTCATTTACGTATTTGCAATAATTTAATTTAAAAAGTAGTTAAGACTGCGCTTGTCATGGATAAAGAAAAAAGAAAAATATTTTTTGGACCATAGGTGATTTCGGGAGGGGGGGGTGGGCCGATGGATATTTAAAATCTCGGCGGGCCGAATACTCTCAATCCGGCGCTGTACAAGTTGTATAATATATATTATTTATTACTATTCGGTATCTGTGTTCCTGTGACATGATTATCTCAAGACTCAAAGCTTAAGCTTACTATCAACATTATACAGGGTGATTCACCAAACATTCTCATCCCCTTTCTTTCTTCAATGGTGCAGATATTCAAAATTTGATTTTTGAATTTTTAAATATACGATATTTTCATATTCTTGAGTTTTTTTGTAATACTTAAGTGGTGTCGTCCTGTGGAGGTATGTTTTAACTTCTGTTTTTCAAATAAAAACACCCCTTTTCGACTGTAAATTATATAGTGGATAATTTTTCTAAAATTTTTGACGCATCAGAATCAAAATTCATACGAGTAGTTATTGAGTTATTTAACTTTGTTTCTAAGGATAAAAGGTCTATGGTAATAATAAATGAGAACAAGTTATGGGGATTATGGTAATTTGAAAATGATAGTTATTAATATTAATCTATCAATATTAATAATTTGTAAAATTGGCCCCAGTATAATAAATACTAGATCCCGTTTAACATATGTTTTTTTATATTTATG
>NW_021773085.1:0-672 GCF_005508785.2 Acyrthosiphon pisum | reverse complement strand
TTTTCTTCTTTACGGGACACCCATTTTTTGGGGTCAGTTTTTGGTTGAAAAAAACGGCGATGTAAACTCCACCAAAATACCGGTTAGATAAAAAGGTAATGAAAAGGTCTAATGTAAACTCCGTCCAGTATAAATTAGGCGTTCCTTATATAAAACTAAATGATATTTCTCCAGTAAGTAAACTCAAAAATTCAAAATGAAAATAAAATTATTGCATTAGAAAAAGCTATAAATACTAAATAGTTATAATAATTGATTTATATTAGACTTAATGGTTTGAATATCTACTAATTGTATCTCATAATTTTAGTTTACAGTTCAAAATATTATAAGTATATTATAACATATTATGTCATAATAATATAATATACCTACATATTATTTTTTAATTATTAGTTATCACAATTGTCTATAATTATTTTTTAACATCATACTGGCCATTGAAATTTGTATGGTTTGTTCGAACATTTAATATTTTTATTTTTATGTTTTTTATATTTTTTGGCATATATTTATTAAATAAGGATAATAATTACTATAAAATTATGATTTTTTGTTTAATAATAATCTGCTTATTATAGTAATTGTATAGTGTATACTGTTACTTCATTTTTTTCACTGGCGGAGATAACATGAACTCAATTTTACCTGATTTTTGTCACTAGCGGGGTT
>NW_021773084.1:0-1875 GCF_005508785.2 Acyrthosiphon pisum | reverse complement strand
ATATAAGCATAGCCGAACAGCAATATACTAGAGAAAAAAATGTGTAAAACAACCCTAAAATGGATAAAAAATAAAAAATATATTGTTAAAACAAACTTTAAAATATAAAAAATTTATTAACTCATACATTTGAGTAAATTTAATACATACCATAACTTTAAATTTTCAGAGTAAACTTTCGATTAATACATTTATGTACTACAAACAAACTTAATGCTGATAAAATGCTTAACTATTTTCAGGAAGTATACTTATTTGCCATAAATATGTATTAGTATAAATGATCAGGTAATTGCAAGGAAACAATTATCTTCTCAAAAATATTAATACAAAAATATGTACCTATATAGGGTTTGCAAGACTGCTGAAAGTAGTAGAATTTCAACAAGCTTAAATTCATGATAAAAATAAAATAAAATGACAGTACACCAATTATACTAGCATTCAATGACATAATATTATAATATTATTATGCTGTGCATTTACTCAATACAGGTATTATATAACTTATTTTATGAAACATACTCACACTCATACAATATAGATTTAGTCTTAGTGTACACTGACATATCGTCATGAGAATAACAAAATTTATACTTTACCATGTTGATGGCCACCATAATTTAAATTATATTAATTGTTAAAATTTTGTAAAATAAATAAGAACACTTAAGAAAAATAAGACTGTAAGCTCCATAGATAATAGAAGAATAGATAGGGCATGTCTATACCAGTTTCATATGGGGCCGTGTAGTTTTTTTAGAAAGAGAGAACGTAAAGAGAGAAAGACGATATGGAGCGATATAAGGTTATATCCAAAAACCGTTTACAATAATTGTCAATTCCAAATTTTTATTTTGATTGTTGTGCCTGAAAATGGAAATTGAAATACTCAAATTACTCTAAACTTTGCGTAGGTACGTAATTAATTGTAATTGGAATATAAAATAACATAGATCGTTAATTATTACTAATAAATCATTAATGATATTTATCACCCATAATTTATCAATTATCATATCAATATTTGCCCCATATAACCATAGATAATAAAGATATGGATAGGACATGATGGTTTTATCAGCGGTCTTCGAAGGGAATAATTGAGGCCAAATAAAGTATACCTAAATCGAATATCAATATAAAGGAGCCTCAATTTGCGTTCCACTCCGGGAACGTGACCTCAAATATATTTAACATAGGCGTGGCCTATCCATATCTTTATTATCTATGCATAAAACATTAAAAACGTATCACCATAGAACAATATAGAAGTGAAACTCGATCAGCTTGTTACGTGCAGCCCTTTCAGAATCCAAACGATGATGTAGTTTGAAATAATAATACTAATTTCAAAGTAATAAAATGTGTTTTAATAATTTAGAACAGTCAATTATGAAAATATAGTACTAATGTAGAATGATTTCGTGGTAGTAGTGGTGTAGCGGTGTATAATGGCTGGTGGCGTGAAGTGACTTCGGTCTTGCTGGTCCAGGTACATCTGATCAGGCTGTGCTCCTGTCTCCCTTATATATGCTGTCAGCTCCTTTGATCTGGTCAGTATACGGAACTCGCAGGTGCCTTGGGTGTGGTCGTAAAAGTTGTTGTTGTTGTCGTACTGAAGAAACCACCGTCTTGTGTTCATAGGTTGTTATGCTAAATGCTTTTACAAGGAGAACCGCATAGTATGGTTCGAATAATTAAAAGCGGTTTATAATACCTTCAGTTATACATTCTAATACATGCCCATTACACCTCCCCACCAAAAAAAAGGTTATAAGCCTGTAAGGCGAAGAACCTTTAACAATAATATTTAGGTTCAATAGTTGATTTACAATTTTGACGTTCATTTTACATTTAGTAATTATACATTTT
>NW_021773083.1:0-1122 GCF_005508785.2 Acyrthosiphon pisum | reverse complement strand
AAAAAATGTAAGTGATTATTTCATTATAATAGATACCTATATATTTCACATATTATAATATACTAGCTTTTCCCGTGTACTTCGTTACCCGTTAAATGTACCTAATATATACGACTCAAACTTATATACACATACTTACATCTTCATATATATAATTCTACTGTACGTGTGTTTGTAAGCGAACTCCTTTAATAAATACAGATAAATACAATATATAAACAATTACATTAATTTTTCTAGCTTTATAAATGATAAATATATTTTTATTAAAAATAAATACAGATAAAAAAGAAATAATTTATTGTTGATAAATTAAATTAAATTTGGAATCATATTTGTTCGAATAGATATTTGATCCGACTTTGACATAAAATATATTTGTAAAAATTTAGCATTATTTCCAATTTCGGGTAATAAACTACCTATTAAATGATGCACTTGACCCTGAATTTTAAAAGTAGGCATGAAGTTCCCTTCAGCTATTTTGTTTTCTCCAAACGATGTCATTTGAAACAGAGTATTATACCGTCTAGAATTATCAAAGAAATGTTTTGATAGAGGGTGAGAATTTTATTATCAATTAAACTTTTAATTAATTCTGGAAGATCCTCAAATTGTTGTAAAACAACTTTACCGTCAGCGCAGCAAAGTCAATTGGTTTCATCTTTCCATTTTTTTGCATGGCACTTAGGACATAATATAGTCATTGGTCCTATTTGAAGCGCTTTAATATTTAAATAATCAATCTCTGATTGATAATTAAACGCTGATTTCATACTCAAAGCGTTACGTTGCTCTTGTGCATGTGTTTGAGAACGTTCTGGTGTGTTATCTTGTTGTTTTCTGTTATACATTCGAGTTGCATTGGCAGTTCTTCTTCCAATGCGTGCTCTTGGCGCTCTCGGCATGATGATGAATTAGCCACTTACCCGAAATTTAACTCATAAGAATAATCAAAAAGTAAGCACAAATTATGCTCGTAATGGGCGTACACGTAATTCACGAAAAATAATAACTCGAATCAACAAACATGCCCGATTAACCAATAGCAACCAATATATTATATACACTATTATTATTTTAATCTGCACAATAAACTTTATTTTTCATTTTTATTATTTA
>NW_021773082.1:0-2589 GCF_005508785.2 Acyrthosiphon pisum | reverse complement strand
ACTAATAGATTACCTACTACCTATGTGTTTATATTACGATAATTAAAAACCCACTTTAAAACCCAAAAGTATTGAAAAGTATTCCAAATACTTTTTCAAAGTATTCCAAATACTTTTTCAAAGTATTTGAGTAGTATTTGAAGTACTTTTTAAAAGTTTTCTTTACAGGACTGCATATCATTATGAATGTATAAATCTTTTTTATTATATTATTTATAATGTATGTATTTATCTATTACTTATTACCTTATACCTACTATACCTAAACCATTAAAACACAATGTAGGTATAATTATTAATATTTCGTTGGTTTCAACTATTAAACTATACCTACTAATTTAATTTTTCAGACTTTTCAGGTATTAGTACTTATAGAAGTATATTAATATAATGTGTTTGAAGACAGAAGTTAAAAGAAATAGCAAGATAGTGATTGAAATACTTTTATAATACTGAATGTATAGTTTTGAAATAGGCAAATAGAAAAACCAAATTCGAGCGTAGTGAGAAAAAAAATTTTGGTGGGTGGCCTAGATACATTTTAAACTCCCGGCCTGGATTTGGTTCCCACTCCTGTGAATTATGCATAAATTATGAGTTTGACTTATTAGCCATATTATATAATATATTGCACTACAATAAATTTAGAACGAAATCAGCCTCGTCACAATGGCGTAATAATTGTAGCGCTATATGAAACAAACAGGTTATTTTTACAAAATAAACAATCGGTTAAAATATTTGTAGAAGCATCTTTTTTATTCGGTTTGTTCCTTTCGGATTGTTCTCGATTTTGTTTGGTTTATGTTCTCAAGTGGAAAGTTGAAAGAGATTTTAAATGAGGTACACTGAAACTTTACAGCGGTTCAAGGTTTCAATGAATAGTTTCCGCAGAATTTACTTTTATAAATGAGCCAAGTTTGAAGTTAAATTAAATTAATAAATGCAGTCGAAATTGTTACGCGATTCATTTTTTCGAATGCAAAACAAATTTACCGGGGAAATAGAGCGGCGCAGGCTTGCGAAAACGTCAATAAAAGCAATGAGATAGTTGTAGGCAAACCTAATAACGATTATTTCTATTCGTACTTAACTCTATACATTTTGTAGCGAACCGCGCGTAGAATCTATATTCTATAATATATATATATATACCTATGTTGGGACCTATAATACGGTAGTAAAACTAAAATAGTTTTTCACTGTTAACCGGTCGCAGATAAAATAATATACTCTAAACACCACGAAATGATAGTAAAAATAGACCTATACGCGTGGTCCATATCCCATCCAGTTCATAGGCGATAACAATACGTAATACTATTCCTTTTCCCGAGACAACACTATATACCACCGGGATGGAATGTAAACGTCTTGGCACCTCGTCCGAACTGACCCGCCTTCGATCGAAACGCCCATCGTATACTGCACCGTGCCCACGAAACGAAATTGATCGAATCGAGACGTACACGCTGCCTTAACTTAAAATATCTAATCGCTATCCGTTTCTTATACTAAGTCACGCAGTTACGACGTCACGAGGACGATGTGGAGAAAAAAATTTCAATAATTTTACATAATATCGTATTACGCACCGCGGGGTGAACATTATTTTTTTACGCTGAATATAATTTATAAAAAAAAATATAAGTTAATAAGTATTCATCGAATTCGTCGGGTAATTAGTATGACATCCCGTCATAGAAAAGTTATGAACTCAATATTATATCCGCTAATTACTATGAACATGCAATTAATATATTATGACACGGGACCACTTAGAGCTGATATTGTACGATGGTAGAAATAATAATATAATAACTAATAAGATATTAAGAGCTCGGTTTTGTGATTCCAGGAACTATACATGAAAAACATTGTCAATTTGTAAACATCGAATGTGCTTGCGTACGTCTACGTCAACTAGATCGATTCGCTAGCATTAAACGGGTCACTGAATATTTGTATCGGCTGTAATTACTAAAAAGCAGACACAGGAACGACTTTAAAGACACGTGGTTTCGAACACGAACAATACGTGGGATTTTAAATTAAAATACGTTTTTACTCATAAATATCACCAACAAGTACAACCACTATCATTATTATACTATCATATTATGCTCGTGATTATGTAGATACCGCCGAATGTTAATAATTATTTGACCAAATTATTCGCACCTAAATATACCGAAAACGTAAACCAATAATACCGAATATTTTTTTTTTGCCATCGGCTTTGACGAAACGCAGCGTCGTCGATGTCGTTTGGACGTTGAGGTAATTTTTTTGTTCCGAGTGTATTGGTCTTACAATAATGCGTGTATTTTATTTCTTGTCCGACATCGCCTTTTGGAAAAATGTTCGATTTTCAACGTTGAGGGTGGTTTCTAGGAGTGAATTTGATCTAGTTGGTACTTTAGAGGGGTTAAAAGTAAAACATTTAAAATACTATTCAAGATTACCAGTTTTCGAAAAAATGTATTTCAACTTTATTGATGTAACTCAAAAATTAATTAACTTAAAGTTCTCACGGAATATTTATATTAGCATTTACTAGACATGAAATCATATTAAAAGTTCTCTGGA
>NW_021773081.1:0-803 GCF_005508785.2 Acyrthosiphon pisum | reverse complement strand
CATAGCTATATGCCTATTTAGCTTATGGATTTGTCTTCAAAGTTAAAATACTATAGGCAATATTTGTAAATTTCGTTTCTATGTAATATTATTATTTATTATTTTGCAGTTTAAAATATTTCAATAATTTCATAGTTTATTACTTAACGAATGATTCCCCTCGTTAAGCTTTGCGTTAATATTATACGTAGTGATTTTTGAAGTACCTATGCTTGCCCTATATTTTACTTAAATTTAAGAATGATGTTGTTACAATACAAACTTCTATTTTAAAATTGGAATCCTCTTTTTTTACTTTTAACAAAGTAAAAAAATTAATGTACCTACATACATTTAGATACATCTACATTAATTACAAGAACATTATCTGCTAAATAATTATTTGCAGTAAAAAAGGAGATTCTCATATATTGATCCATGGGCCTTTTGTGTGCCAGGCCGACACTGGGGGTGGCCTTCCTAGTTGCGCTTATGTAAAGCACTAAGTTTAAGCACTCTTTAGAAATAGTCTAAATTTAAAATATTTACACCAGAAAAAATTGTGAAATGTATAATTTATCAGCATTACGTTATGCTGATTGCTGCCGTACGACCGGATGACCTATTATAGATATCATCGTAAAGGTACGGATAAATAAATATCCGTAAATATCTACTGCAGCTATTTCAACCTTAACTAAGATACCCATCTGACATTATTTATTTTATTTTTAAAAAACTTTCGTAATTTTGCAATCTGTAGAGTAATGTTTTGTTTATTAAGTATTTGTATAATAGTGGTTTGTGTTGGTAACCAGGTACCT
>NW_021773080.1:0-781 GCF_005508785.2 Acyrthosiphon pisum | reverse complement strand
GAATAATTATTGTTTGCGAGCCCGGAGATAAGACGGACGGTGGCATTTCACTGGGTACATAATATTATAATAACCCAAGTCCACGTCCACCTCGAGCATCGGATCTGCTACATAATATTATTATATAATAATATGCGCATAATATACGAATACGATACTCGTTGTAGCTGTTTATTAAAAGTTATAACAATATTAATAACGATATGCTCTGATGGTTTTCACTGTTTTCAGTCGTCAGTCACAGCACGCATATACCTAATATTATGACATAATACAATATAATATTACAGTGGCGGCGCGAGAGGATTTTTGTGAGACAATTGTCTCACAGCTAAAAGGGGTGGTGGGTGGGTACTGGGTAGGTACCTATAGTGGATAGTCAGTTCTGAAAAATATTGAGTGACACAACGTATCAAATAAATAAATAAATAAACTATTTATAAGTTTTTAATTGAAAGGGTGCTCGCCAGCTTATGGTAATCGGTAAAAAAGACCAAGGAAAAAAAGGACAATTTTTAAAAATATATTAATTGATTATCATAAAAAAAAAAAGTTATTGATATCAAATTATTATCATTTAACAAAATTAAATATTAATGATATTCTGTCGTGCGTGCTACAGCAGTTAAGAAATTTTCAAATTATAATATAAATATTAAAAAATAAGGTATAATTAAATACTTGAGTAAATAAATAATTGATTTTGTTTGTATGATTTTTTGGCATAAATCTGGTTTAGCAACTTATCGACTTTTTCAATTTTTTTTTTCCCAACGTGTAT
>NW_021773079.1:3432-4803 GCF_005508785.2 Acyrthosiphon pisum | reverse complement strand
TGCTTCGATTTTCTTCAACAGTACCTTGTTTGATGGGAAAGTGAATCTAGTTGGTGCATTCGGGAGGTCAAAATTTGAAATTTCCAATAGTTTTAAAAAGCGCCGTAAAAAACAAAAGAAAAATTAAGGAAAAACGAGAATTTTTACGAAAAAGCTGTTTTCTTAGAAAATCTTAATCATACTTTTGGTTTTTGGTGTAACTTTAAAACAAATAACCGTAGATACATGAAATTTTCACTGGTTGTTTATATTTCTATTTTCCATACATAATACAATTTTCAAAATATTTTGATTTGTTTTGAACTGTTTAGGGATATTTTCAGTTTCCAATTTAAATAGTTTTTAGATTCTGAGTGGAACGATGAATGTATTGATTTTACAATGATGTGTGTTTTTTTTTTTATTTATTTTTTAATTTTTTATTTTTTTTTTGTGTCTGTGTACACGATAAGTAGTCGAAATAATGCTACGATTTTCAACTTCAGTATCTTGTTCGATCAGAAAGTGAATATCGTTGGTGCATTGGGGAGGTCAAAATTTAAATTTCCCAGTGGTTTTCAAAAGCGCCGGGAAAAACAAAAGAAAAATTAAGGAAAAACGGGAATTTTTACGCAAAATCGATTTTTCACAAAATTGAATTTGGTTTTTGGTGTAACTTTAAAAAAAATTACCGTAGATACATGAAATTTTGACTGAATGTTTATCTTAGCATCTTCTATACACCATAACATTTTCAAAATATTTTGATGTATTTTGAGCTCTTTACGGACATTTTTATTTTCCATTTTTTTTTAGTTTTTTTTCTAAAAATATCAATAAAATTTTATTTGTTGGATAAAAAAGCTTGAAAATTTAATAGAAGGCTCCTAGTATGTTGTTTCAAATGCAGATGAAAAATATTAAAAATCGTTAGTCACAGTTTTTTTTTTAAGCATTTAAAGTTCAAAAAATGACAAAATATGGAAAAATCACGAAAATTTGCAAATTATTTCGAGTTATAAATTCATAAAAATTTTTCTTTTTAAATCAAAGATTTTAAAATGTAATACAAGATTCCTTATAGGATAATCTACCTTTACCAAAAAAAAAATGTCTATAAGAAACTCAAATTAAATTTTTATGGGCGTTTGAAATTCATATTTTTACAACATTTGATATTCACTCGATTTCTTACGCAAATAAAAAATGAGTGACTGTAGAAACTTGAAAATTTCACTGAATGTTTATATTAGCATTTTATATATACGATAAAATTTTTAAAATAATTTGACTCTTTTTGAGCTGTTTACGGACATTGTAAGTTTTCATTTTTTTAGTTTTTTTTTTCTATAATATCAATTAAGTTTTATCTGTTGGGCCAAAAGTGTATAA
>NW_021773079.1:0-905 GCF_005508785.2 Acyrthosiphon pisum | reverse complement strand
AAGTAATAAATGCTTATAAAAAGGACAAAAGGTATTACAAATATAAGCATTTGAATTTTGGATAGCTCATAGGTAATATTATAAATACTAAATTACTAACATTTTTCCAGTAGATTCCGTGAGTCTGAGTATATTTAATAATTGTTTATAGCACATTTTTTATCTCATAAATTATAGGTATAATATATTATAATAAAGTTTGGCTATATATTAAAATATGTAGTGTTAAAATTATGTACATATTATCTTAGAGAGGCCTTAAGATGGCTCAGAGTGGTCTAAGTCCCCTCTGGCCCTCCCTTTTCATGTCCATGTAATTATGAATTATTATTTGTTAATTATAACATTCTGAAATAATTATGTATGATAATTTAGTGAATTACCAATAGGTAACTTTTACATTTTTCATATATTTTTTTGGAATAGGTAGGAAATTTAAAAATGACAATATTTAATAATATTAATGACTGTATTTGATAAAAAGAAATTATTTAAATACATGCATACAAATAATTTAGATCAAAAAAGTAATTATACAATGAAAAATTTTTAATTTTATTCCTTATATCATAATATATTTTCAATTTTCTATGGCTTTGGTGTACAAAAGCGTTCGTTTTTCGGCCTCTTTAGGACATACAGCGCTCCCGGTGGTGACGACTGTCTGTGGTAAAATTTTCAATCAAGTTTTCAAACAAGTGACGACACCTTATCAATACACCTTGTTTTCGTTTTACAATTTTACTGTCGTGACTATTATAATTCCAACGACATTGTCTCCAAAATCGGTACCCACTCTCAGCGAGTCCAACGGTCCCCGAGTTTCACTTAGAGCTAGTAGATTATAATATAACTATAGTGGATTTATGATCTAAGGTTTCAGGCTTGTATTTTATCAGCAAAAC
>NW_021773078.1:0-719 GCF_005508785.2 Acyrthosiphon pisum | reverse complement strand
GGATGGTTTCTATAGATATAGTACAACAAATGATTTTTCAGTATTTGTCAAAATTCAAAATTTAAATGCTTTTCGACTCAACAATTAAATTTTATTGACATTTCTAGAAAAAAAAACCAAAATATTCCCATTTTTCATTTTAGATTCTGAGTGGAACGATGAATGTATTGATTTTACAATGATGTGTGTTTTTTTATTTTTTTTTTATTTTTTTTTTTATTTTTGTGTCTGTCATCACGTTTTAGGACAGTAAAAGTGCTTGGATTTTCTTCAACAGTACCTTTTCTGATAGGAAAGTGAATCTAGTTGGTACTTTGGGGGGTCAAAAGTAAAATTTTTCTAATAGTTTTCAAAAGCGCCGTGAAAAACAAAAGAAAAATTAAGGAACAACGGGAATTTTTACGCAAAATCTGTTTTCGAGAAAATCGATTTTGGTTTTTGGTGTAACTTTAAAAAAAATGACAGTAGATATATGAAATTTTGACTGAATGTTTATCTTAGCATTTTCTATACACCATAACATTTTCAAAATATTTTGATTTATTTTGAGCTCTTTACGGACATTTTCATTTTCCATTTTTTTTTAGTTTTTTTTCTAAAAATATCAATAAAATTTTATTTGTTGGATAAAAAAGCTTGGAAATTTAATAGAAGGCTCCTAGTATATTGTTTCAAAGGCAAATGAAAAATATTAAAAATCGTTAGTCACAGTTTTTTTT
>NW_021773077.1:0-1149 GCF_005508785.2 Acyrthosiphon pisum | reverse complement strand
TACATATCATTCTGGCTTATAGAGCTACTTCTTAGTACTTTTCTTTATTATGTTTTACCAAAATTTGAATATAATAATCCAAGAGGTATCTGTGTATACCACCTGGTCATTATTCGTGTTTTGATGTGAGTCACGTGTTGCCGTGTTGGTTTATAATAGTTTTAAACTTTTTTTTTATATTAAATATATTATGGTACGGATATTATTTGGTACGCATGTATTATATAATATTATATGTGCGTACTGTATGTGTTTGTATCTTTAGAGTTTGGGTTATAAGTTGAGTCCATAAATCACCGTAATTCGTACATTGTCAAGGACAGCAAGTCGATCGATATGGTTTTTAATTTAAATTTACTTTAATAAGTCATAATATCCTGGAGATCATAAGAAAAATATATTATGCTTATTCGAATCCAATAAAAAAGATTTTTCTTGTGCACAGGGTTCTTTAAAACATAGTATATTACCGAATTGTTTACGGCCTTGGAATATAAATAACATTATATTTACGAATTCAAAAAATTTTATGGACTGACTTTTTTGTATTCACGATGTATAGTATTGAATATCATATTTGTATTCACTATGCACATTTTCAAAAATAAATTTTTTGATACAATAAATGGGATTCCCCAATAAAAATTACAATTTTTTTGTTGGTCGAACATTTTATAAAATCTATTGGTTCTTATATGTATATTAATACTAGCAGACCCGTCGAACTCCGTTTCGCCACCAGATTCGTTTTAAGTAACGTTGTAATTTTTTTTGTTATATATTTGAAAAGGAAAATATTTATTTCATTTCACAACAGTAATAAATTCATTACAATTACCTACTAAAATGAAGTGTTATTTAATTGTTTCATTGTAGTGCTCTTTGGTAAACCACATTTTTTGTTTTTTTGTCTGTCGTTAACACAAACAAAGCGGATGGTTTCCCAACTCGTGAACACGCAACGTATAACTGTCCATGTGAAAAACAATGATTTTCCAAATTTATCCCGCAAACACTAAGCGATTGGCCTTGCGACTTATTAATTGTCATTGCGAACGCAAGGCGAACTGGGAATTGCAATCGTTTGAAGTCAAACGGAAGATCAGTCGGAATCATTGGTATTCGAGGAATACATACATTTTCACCTGC
>NW_021773076.1:0-447 GCF_005508785.2 Acyrthosiphon pisum | reverse complement strand
GGGGGTCTCCCCCAGCGACACTCGGAGAGCTAGTCCTCCTTATATATAAAGCAAGAACCCGTGTGGCTCTCCCTATGTGTTAATTCCGTACTACATATGGGTTATTGGAGGGAAAACGGGTCTCCCGGCGGCGGCTGAGCCGTCGCTGCGTTATCACCGATTCTTATCACTTTTTGCGATTTTTTTCAAAATTTTTCGACATTTTCGAGTTTTTACCCCCCCCGGGGGGCTCGGGGGGCCCCGTTCGGACCTTATTCGCCTTCCCCGATAGACTTGTAGACCGCGCGCGGCCGTACTTTTTTCCCGTCGGGCCCGCCGCGGCCGAGATCGCGTGCAAACCGAGCGCCGCCGTCCCGCGCGTCGGTCGATAATTTTTTGGAAAAGTCGAGTTTTACCACTCACAGACGCGTCCGTCCTCCCCGTCGTCGACTTATTCGCCCTCCCCGT
>NW_021773075.1:0-996 GCF_005508785.2 Acyrthosiphon pisum | reverse complement strand
GGAACAATTTTCTTTAGGCGAGGTCTCAGAATAAAATAAAATTTTTTTTAACTCAAGGCCCAAAATATCATATACATGCATAAGGCCCAGGGCAAGCCAAAGGCTGGCTCTGATGTTCTAAATGCTACATTTAAGCATTTAAGAGAGCCATTTATAGGAATATATCTTGCAATTAAACTCAATAAAACAATTGATAACTGATAAATAAAAAAAATGTAAATAGGCAACAGAGGAGAAAGTACTTTTATACATTTATTTCACATAAATATTATTTATTATGAAAATAACATCCTCTGGATTTGATGAATGGTATACACATAATTAGTGTTAGTTTATATACATAAGGTAGATTCAGATGTATTTTATTAAAATATGGTTAAGGAACTTGAGCTGAACACGCTCAATTTAATTATTTACACATGAAGTATTTAGTATAAGGATCCCATATAAAAGCTCCAAACTCCAAAATAGACCTCACAATTTAACAAGAACATTTTAAGATTTTATCTAATTCTCTAATAGCTATCTCATACAAATGCATTAGTTATACACTCATTTCATACTCTCCTAACTAAACCAAGAATTTTTAATTCTTTGATATTTTAATAATTTTTTTTAACCTTTAGCAGTCAATAATATATTTAGGATCTTAAAAAAGACCTATGGATAATGACGGAGTAAAATTTATAAAATTAAAAATGATCAAATAAGATTAGAAATTTCCAAGAGTAAACTAAATATTTGTATTTTTAAAAGGACGCTATGCAACCATTTGTTGTCTTCGTCTTACAAGTGTGTAACATAACAAATGTACACTCAGGAGAACGCGTTTACAAATTAGAGTAAATCGACCTATTATGATACTTGATGGTAAGTACATTAACTGTGTTTGTATGTAGTTTTTTTTACAATAGTTCAATTTTTTAGTAAGTTATGTGTATATATATAATATAGCGTAAATTAAAAATGCATATAACTCACTTAAAAACTGAATTA
>NW_021773074.1:0-1367 GCF_005508785.2 Acyrthosiphon pisum | reverse complement strand
CATTTTCATATCTTAGATTTAAAAAGAAAAATTTTTATGAATTTCAAACTCGAAATAATTTGCAAATTTTCGTGATTTTTCCATATTTTGTCATTTTTTGAACTTTAAATGTTTATAAAAAAAAACTGTGACTAACGATTTTTAATATTTTTCATCTGCCTTTGAAACAATATACTAGGAGCCTTCTATTAAATTTTCAAGCTTTTTTATCCAACAAATAAAATTTTATTGATATTTTTAGAAAAAAAACTAAAAAAAAATGGAAAATGAAAATGTCCGTAAAGAGCTCAAAATAAATCAAAATATTTTGAAAATGTTATGGTGTATAGAAAATGCTAAGATAAACATTCAGTCAAAATTTCATATATCTACGGTCATTTGTTTTAAAGTTACACCAAAAACCAAAATCGATTTTCTCGAAAACAGATTTTGCGTAAAAATTCCCGTTTTTCCTTAATTTTTCTTTTGTTTTTCACGGCGCGTTTGAAAACTATTGGAAAAATTTTACTTTTGACCCCCCAAAGTACCAACTAGATTCACTTTCCTATCAGAAAAGGTACTGTTGAAGAAAATCCAAGCACTTTTACTGTCCTAAAACGTGATGACAGACACAAAAAAAAATAAAAAAAAAAATAAAAAAAAAAATAAAAAAATAAAAAAAAAAATAAAAAAAAAAACACACATCATTGTAAAATCAATACATTCATCGTTCCACTCAGAATCTAAAAGTAATTACAAAATAAATGTAATTGTTGCATACTTTGTATAATTTTATCTATACATATGTACAGCAAACAACTCAAAATCAGCACACGATTTATCGAATTAAGACAATTATGTAATTATGTAGGTACCCACTTATTTATTTTCGTTGTATCGCTACAATAATACCTTAACCTAATCGACTTTAATCTGGTTTTAACTCGCATTATAATATTGTATACAAATTATATCGAATTTGTGATAATATAATTTTATGGGAAGACAACGAATTTACACTGTAGAAAACTTTTTCTAGATTTTTTTTTTATATTCCCATCAAGTTAACCAACTACATAGGTACCGATAAACACTACGTCAATTAATTCATATCCAACGGTAGTCTGTGACACTTATAATAGTTATTATATAATTATAACAAACGTAACATACGAATAATATATACCTCCTTAAATATAGTATAATAATTGTATAATAACACTGATAAAAGAAACGGTGTTTTTTTAAGATCACAATATATAGGTATAGGAATAGGTATATAAGTACCATTACGCAATACAATATAAAGTTCAACCATTTCGACATGTCGACATGTATGCGTTTTTATTTTACAATAATAATATTATATTAATATTTCGTCACAAACT
>NW_021773073.1:0-846 GCF_005508785.2 Acyrthosiphon pisum | reverse complement strand
AAAAAAATAAATATCGTTTCTATATACAATAATGTAATTTCCAAAAATATTTAGACTAATTTTAAACTATTCACCACCACGATTTTGGTGGTCATATTATATTATATGAGATTTTTTTGATAAAAAATGGTTCTACTTAACGTACTTATTACTAATTAATTTAAATAAATTTGTATAGATTTAAAAAATACTATTCCGTATGCAGTGTTGGGTAAGTTACTTTTAAAAAAGTAATTAAGTTACTTTACTCGTTACTAAGAGATAAAAGTAATTAAGTTACTTTACTCGTTACTCAAATAAAATTGTAATGAAATTACTTTACTTTTCAGATAGAAAAGCAACTCATTACTTTCTCGTTACAAAAATAATTTTTTTTTTAATTTCTTGGCAATTATCTTTTGCAGGCAAATTGAACAAGCAAATTCTTTATAAAACCTGTATAGTTAATAGGACCATATAAAATTTAGTCGTCCACACAAGCTATATTCATAGGAAACCTATTTAAAGTAATAATGCATTTAATTAACTGTTCTTGTGATTTACGGCGCAATTAAACATTTCAAATATCAAAACCATTGAAAACTGAATTGTGCCGAGTTAAAATTAAATGTATATACATATTAGATTGTTAAACAGAATAATACCCGCATTATACATATATTTTTTTTCAATTCGCAATAAGGTAGGTACTTACAAATTCGAAACTGTAACGCGTTATTCTATAGAAATTACTTTTCAAAAGTAATTTCCATTACATTTTCGTTACTTGGAAATAATTCTAATGAAATTACGTAACGCGTTACAAGCAAAGTAACGCCGTTACAGTAACGCGTTACTTTCGGTACG
>NW_021773072.1:0-814 GCF_005508785.2 Acyrthosiphon pisum | reverse complement strand
TCATAATTTCACGGAAATAAACATGGAACATACCTACTTTGATTACTTATTGTTTTTCAAATTAATAATTTACTACTTCAATAAAATTGTTCGTACTTTTTTCCTATATATATATTAGTATATCACCAATATATCTACTATTTAATTTTAATAAAATATTTTTTACAATATATCATTGTTTAAAAATTAAATTATAATTTAACAAAAAATTATATTATACATGTTATTTTTTGTTTATGAAAAATGTAATAAAATAATAAATAATTATCACTGCAAAATTAAAACAAAATATAAAATTGAATAAAAATTGAAATTTTATTTTGCATGTTTTGCATTTTTTCCTTGCATATTTTGACTTTTTTTAGTGCATGTTTGCATGCATATTTTACAATTTAAAATGGATATAAATCCGGTCTTTACCTATAAACAATATATTTATTAGGAGGGAAAATGTCAATTGGGGTGGTTTAATGTTGCGCAGATGGTAACTATAAGAGATTCATGTAAATGTTCGACGAAGTTATATTCAAATAAAATTGAACACTGAAGTTAAATAATAATTTTTTTTTTGGTACTTCATGAAAAATGTAAATTTGAAGAAATATTAATTATTGAATACTTAGGTACATTTTTGTTTACATGCCTACTTGGTACGTTAAAATGTCCATCACGAATCAACTATTATATACATACTACTTAATGTTAATAATAAATTACTGAGAAAATAAAATGAATTATAGAATTGCATAAAAGTTAAATGTAAAATATATGATTTTATATTTGAGTAGTTCAAGTGAATTTTAAGCATTGGAAT
>NW_021773071.1:0-3354 GCF_005508785.2 Acyrthosiphon pisum | reverse complement strand
GCAAGACACATTTTTTTTTTTAAAAATTAAATTAATTTTGACATATTGCTATAATAAGTATGTGTATTCACTATTCATACATATTTTTTTAGTGATATTTTGTTTGGTTGATTTTGACATTAATAAATAAAATCCTGTATTATTTTATATTTGTATTACCAATGATTATAAATACCACAGATCGCTCACTGCGGTACAAAATATTCTGCAATAATTTACCAGAGATCCTAGCGCTTAAAACTTAGTGAAATTAGTTACACTAATTAGCGCATTTAACTAATAATAATAAAATAATAAAATATCATGATTTTTAATGTGACTGTTAATTACCGGTTTGGTAGGTCTCACACTAAACGCCTACTAATACCCAATTGTGTAACAACCTAGGAAAAATACTCTTAATTTTCAGTGGCATCATTTGGGGGGGGGGGGGGGGCGGCAGTTTACTATTTACAACAACCTTAAGTTGCCACATTTACCAACACCATCCCCCTCCCTTAATTACTATGGCACTATGCTATGAGAATCTGAGTGAAAAAAATGTTTAGTCGGAAAAGCAGTGAAAAGTTACCCTAGTCCAATAAAATCTGAAATGATGCCACTGCTAATTTTATACATAGTACTTATGATAGTTACCTATAATATAATGTATTGTTAAAATAATAATAATCATTTAAGAAGTATAAAATTTAACACGTTGACTGCCATATGGCCGCTGGCGGTCATTTGTAAATTTCAAATTGTATGTTTTTGTGACCGCCGGCGGCAAATGAATATGGTTTTATATTCTTAACTTTTCCATGGCGTTACAATAATGCACCCAAAAAAGTGCCGTGGCGTAGTGGGAATCATTACAAAATTTTTGATGTAATAAATTTATTTTTTTTATATTTTTAAACTTTTTTGCAAATACGTAGTATAATATACAAATTTGGAATGACACTGAAAAATATACTTGGCGTACAGATGATGCATAATCGTGTGATCGCCGGCGGCCGGTGGCAGTCAACGTGTTAAAAATGGATTATTTTTCATACTAAGGATTTTTATCCAAAAATCAATTTAAATACTCCTTACTTCTAAATGCCCAGCAACTACTTTACAATCAGGATTCAAATAGTTTGATATAGAACAAACAGGTTTTTCAATTCCTTTATCCAGACACCAATCTCTGGCCATTTTCAGAGCATAATTTAATTTAGAATCAGGTTTTATGTAAATGTTTGCCATTCCACCTGGTTCAATTTCTGACGCATAATGCATGGCTTCAGCACGTATTTTAACTAAGCTAACAGCTGAAAAAAATCAAAGAATTTTATAGAAAAATTTCAACAATGACAATAATCGTTATTTATTACCTTGTTCGAAAGAAAAACACCCAGCAAATGTAAGCGCAGCAAATTCTCCAATACTGTAACCAGCAACAGCCATACAATTTTCAATGGCACTAGGTTGTTCTTCTTTTAGTTTCTCAATGGCACCCAAAGAACACACAAGAATGGCTGGTTGACTATAGATGGTCTGATCCAGTTTAGATTTTGGTCCTTCCAAACAAAGTTTCAACAGATTATACTTCAGTATTTCACTTGCCGCATTGAACATCTCTACAACCTGAGGAAACACTAACAGATTTTTTCCCATACCCACAAACTGGGTACCTTGGCCGGGAAACATCAGTATTGACGTTTCCTTGGGGTCCACCTTTGGTCGTAGAGCGTGCTGCGCTTGAGACTGATTTTTGTGGGGTACATATGAACCTGGTTGTAAAAAACGAATAAATTAAAACAAATATTGTTCTGAATATGTAATTCTAACCTTTTGGGTATGGGGATGTTGTCCAGTTTTCAGTGTCTCCAACAACAGATGACTCTTCTGGAACTGTCCCATCTTCCAACAATTTTTTTATGTTTGTTTCATTCATGTTTTTTGAATTGTCGATGACTGACATGTGCCTTATTTGTGTACTGTGATTTGAATAATTCGAATTTGACGAAGCACTGTATAAGGTACTTATTACACGTTTAGAGGACATCTTTCGAAAACAGCAGTACCACTGCTGACACTTTACAATGGACACCATAGTGTTCTTAAAATATGTTCTTCAAACCGAACCAAAAGTTAAAAAATAAAACGGAGTAAGAACTAAAAACATTCGAACACACAAACAAGTTAAACCATTTAAGTTATGGAAATTAATATATAAATTATCAAAATATACAAATACTCAAGCGATCTACTATTGACTATTGTCTATTTGTCTATTCTACTAAGTATTGACCACCACAGAAAAGAGATTTAACTGACCATTGACACTAAAACTGAATAATAATCCGTGTGTAAAATATTATAGTGATATCACAGAATAAATATTCTGTGGTGATATCACAAAATTTCGTAGCATGTGAGCACGATTAAAGATATAATATATTATCTTTAATCGTGCATGTGAGCGACGGGAGTTGGGCAGTTGTCAGAAAATTGATAAGAGATTTTTCTGATTCCATTTGAAGTATTGCCAACGTTTGATAAAAAAATGTTTGTACAGACCATAGATATATATTATTAAATATATTATTATATATAATAATATATTATAATATATAATAATATATTTAATAATATATATCTATGGTACAGACATTATCATTATCAGAAAATAAAATGTATCATTAATATATTTATGTATTGTAATTTGTAATTATTCATTTTTTGGTAATTGGTACGTCGATTTGAAAAAACTGTTTAAGATCTTTATTTCAATTATTTTAATTTTACATACAATGGAGCATTTGATTGATCATGATTATTGTATCTTACCAAGTAAGAATATTGTATAAAGTATTAATATTTAAGAAATAACATTATTCTCTCTATGATTTGTAGTTGTAATAATTTTCTTTTTTTAATGGAAAATACATTAATAAGAGTTTTTGAGTAAATATGGCATTACTTTGGGATCTAATATTATTTAAAACTGCCTGTGAATTTTAGAAAATTGGTTATCATAATATCTACCTAAATGTACGTCAATATTTAGTAATAAAATATACATGAACTTAATGGTTATTTTTTTATTTAGATCAGATACGTTTTTTAGAAAACCAGCACGTTACCGAATTCCATCAAGTCTCAAACAATATGAAGGTATATATTTTAAAATACTTATACCTCGCCTGTAATTTATAAAAACCTTCTAAATTTGATAATAAGTACACTATATAGCTATTGAAATAAAATATCTTTTTAGATTCATTCTGGTATTCCTTCTAAAGCTAGAGAATTGAATACTCAAGCAATTGAAAATTTCATCCAACAATTAGTTGTTGACAATGAACATGACAAAGTTCAAACATT
>NW_021773070.1:0-1362 GCF_005508785.2 Acyrthosiphon pisum | reverse complement strand
TTATTAATCAATTGAATACTCTCATGGTTCTACTATAGTACAAATAGGGCTCGTAAAAACTTCTATTAGAGTCTTAGTACAAGTACAAAATTGAAAATTGAATAATAATAATAATAATATGTTCGTTATTATTTGTTCGATAACAACCTGTAATAACTTTAGTTTGTGATAAAAGTATTATAGGTAGGTATACACTTACACTGAACGACATGATGACAACCTCTCCGGTCCTTTTTCAATTAGTGGAAATCACGTCGTTTCGACAAATGACTAATGGATAATGTTGACAAACTCTGAGGCCCGAATTGATCAGCCTCATTTACTAGTAATATTCCGACTTCCCCCACTACATGATAGGTATATATTTTTAAAATCGTACGGCCATCCGACTCGTCTGAGGCTAAATATTGCTAGCCTCTCGGCACTCTTCGGCTTTCGTCGAGATCGGTCTATCGTTCTACGAACATTGTCGTAATTTTTGATAATAGTGTCGAAGTATGGATAAATATTATTATGTACTATGACAGTTATCATAAATACATGACAAAACAAATTAATTTTGTCATATTAATAATATTATATAATAACAAAAAGTGTTTCTATAATAAAATGTATAATATATTATTGAATATAATATTCTTAAAGTCGATTTGGAAATAACTATAATTATAGTATGTATTTCCTTTTTCTTTACAAGAGTTAGGTGAGGCTGAGCCTGACGAGCCGCCACTGGCCTATAGGTAATTCCATACCTACGTTATCCACTGTCAACAGGCTGTGTGCAGACTGCAGGCTAAGGAAAGTATATGTTTTCAAAAAAAAAAAATCTAAGTACATTTGTTTATAATAAATTGCAAAAACTAACAGAACACAGCGGGACAACTGGAATACTTACCCAACACCTGCAGAGCTTAACAAAATTGATTTTATTTTTTTGTAATTTATAAATAAATAATATAAAAATTGAAATTTTAACCAAATCTTTATATTAAATAAAAATACTACATGTCATTACATTATAATTTTATTATATTTTATGTTGGCACCTATTAAAATATGTGTATGGTATTTACAACTTATTTTCGATTTACATCGATTAGATTTTTTTTCTAGGTCATAAAGCTTAAAAATGTGATACAATGTTCCTCATAACCATATTATTCTTCTACCAGTTGATAAATAAAATAAAAAATAATCATAACCAATGTCGAAAAAGATGAATCTAATTATAAGTAAAAATGCATATTATACAAAATCGGTGAAGATGTAAAAATAGGCAAACCCTCACGCACAATACTATGAAATAATTTACCGATAATGACAAATACTAATATCTTTACCAGCGGTCCTCACTAGATTGTA
>NW_021773069.1:0-464 GCF_005508785.2 Acyrthosiphon pisum | reverse complement strand
GAATAATAATATTATGGAGTATTAATATAAATATATTATTTTATATTAATGCATTCCTTATATTTCATTCTGTTATAAATAATTAATACAAAAATCACATTAGTCAGGTCGTTACTCCAATATGAGTCCTTGAATGTGGTTTGATAATATAGCACAGCACATTCAAGGACACATACTGAAGAAAAAACTTAATAATTTTATTTGATGGCTTGAAGTGGATGTATTCGAGTAGTACCTGTTGAATATTGGGTAATGTAACAATAATTGAGTAGGAAGTGTTTTTGACGCTAAGCGTGGTATTTAAAATTAAGTATTAAGTACTTAAATTATAATTCATAATAAGTAAATATTTAAGTTTATAAACTAACCTAAAATTGTTTTACAGCAAGTACCTAAAAAGTATAGTTACAATACATTGTTAGTTGATTACATATATTTAATTATCATACAATATATAATATTAG
>NW_021773068.1:4029-5209 GCF_005508785.2 Acyrthosiphon pisum | reverse complement strand
TTTAATTATCAACCCATAATTATGAATGATACGTCAAAATTCGTTAAAAAAAAATCCTATATGAATCATATTTCAAAAATATAGGTTCCCATTTGAATTTTAAAAGTTACCCCTAAAATCTCCCCTTTTTAATTAATAAAAAAAATAATTAATATCAAATTAGTTTAGAGTATATGATTCAAAGAGGTTTTCACATAGGTCATTTTTTTCTAATTTAAGTAGATCATGCTGAAATCTGCTGTCACATGAAATTTGGAACACCCTGTATACATCTGGGAGGGGGGGGGGGTTAAAGGGAGGTATTTTAAAATCTGCCTCCAGGCGGAAAATTTGTTAACCCGGCACTGCGAAGTGGCTTACAAAGAAGAATGTAAACTGAAACGCGTGCTTGTGAATCGGTACGTATAATACGAGTGGCTGGAAAACAGTCCGTAGTAGTTCGGTTCGGTATCGGTACTAGTTAGGTAATGATAGTAAAAAGTACCGAAAGGAACGATGGAACGAGTCATTTGGAATCGTATCTTTTGTGGACCTGGAACGAAAGGAACGATTCACTAAAAGGAACGAAAAAATCCCATCACTATTATATTCTATGTTTGAATTTCAAACATTAAATATTATTTTAATTTTATATGTTTGTATCATGAATTATAACCATAGAGTTGAGTAGTGTTACAACTGACTTCCAATTTTTTTCAGTATTACATATAGATATTATATATTATTTTTTACTAACCTCTGAATCTGAAGAAGTTATTGATCGATGATATGGCATTGTGGTTGTTGTACAAATAGCTTCTTGTGCTGAATTGAAATCTTGAAGACTGTTAAATATCGATAATTTTACACTGGTATATAGTCAGATTTTACCACTTCTATAAACAACTTGAACAGCTATTTGATATACAACGACCTTTCTACATTTTTTTAAAAAAAAAAATCTGTTTAGCAATTAGTTACCATATATAATTTCCATATAATTAGTATGCATACGAGTATTCCTAAAGTAAACCTTCAAATACTTATAACCATTTAAAAAATCCTTTCTACATTTTAAAACATGTTTGGACATGTATCGTACAATGACATCAATTCAGTAAATTTTGAAAGAAAAAATCAGAGCTACAAGTATAAAACTAGAAATAAATTAGAACGTTCAATGTCAAATACATTGTGAAAC
>NW_021773068.1:0-3979 GCF_005508785.2 Acyrthosiphon pisum | reverse complement strand
AAAATATTTGGAAAAATTAAAAAACTACAATTATAAATTACAGAAAAAAAAAAATGCAAACAAAAGAAAATTAAAAAAAATATATATATATACTAATGTTTCAATGTTTTCATAGAGTATAGATTACATATTCTTTTAACTTGAAAAAATAATAAAATACCTGATTTATATAAATATTTTTTCACACATATCGCTAAACAAAAAAATTTACTGTATAAAAAGTGAATTATATTGTACCTACAGTGTATTCAAATAATCAATCACTGATATTATCTCAGTTTTATATATTTTGAAAATATAAAAAAAACAGTAACTATACTATGAAGTTAACAATGAAAACATAAGTATTAAAAGAAAATAGTCAAAGAACTGATTATTATTACCGATAATTATGAAGTACCTAAAATTAATTTACAAATATATAGGAAAATATATATTAAATATAAAAATTGACTAAACTGTGTACAAATCATGAAAAAAAAACAATCAATAATTATAAATTATTATAAATTAATCAATTATAAAATATGTTAATAACATATTTGATGACTGGTTAGCTAAACTTTACAAAATCATAATAATAAAAACGTACAAAGATTACATTTAGCTAATAACAGAATAATATTATTATACTAACGAATGTATCAGAAGTTGCCTATAGAGGCCCCTTAATAAAAAATATTAAATAAAATATTAATATGACATAATAATATATTGAAGAAAAATATTATTAATAAAGAAAAAAAGTATATACATATGTATAATTATAATTGAAATAGAGTTGTTTGATATGATGTTAGAAAAATGTAATACATTACCCGCTTATATATTTTATGTTTACAGTTGTATTACTATTTCAAACCGTCAACCATCAAAATCAATAGTATCAAACCGTCAATCATCAGAATCAATAGAATTAATTGAAATTGAAAGATTTAAAAAATGCTCTAAGACATTTATGATTAAGAATAATTTGGAATTTATAGACTATAAACAATTTTTAAACTATGCTTTAGATAAAATAATTTTAAAGTTGAAACAATCATGTCTGCAGACATCAATAAAATTAAACTTAAATGTAGAAAGTGTGTACGAACGAATAATTACACAAGAAGTGCAGTACATGGTATTTAAAACTTCTAATATACTTGCATGTAATTCATCTGATTTTAATAAAATATTAAATAAAATGATTAATACAATATTAGTTGAGGTTGACACGTTTGTAAGAAAAAAATCCGGATGGTCACTTGTAAAAATAGATAGATTACAATTAAGAATTAATATGGTAAATCCTCTCAAAGGATAATATACTTAATTCCATCTAAGACTAAACAGTTTTAATATTTCATATTATACAAGTTGAATCAAAATCTTTTTTATTAAATAATTGTAAACGATAATAAATAGTTTAATAAAATTATGAGATAAAATGCAACAGTATTATTTATTTTCATTGATTAATTTTTTTAGGGTATTGAGGATCAGGAGATGATGTGTAATAATTAATTTTGACTTAATAAAAAAAAAAAAACTTTTATTTTATTTTATTTTAAAAGTGTTATACAAAAAATTATTATTTTAATATATCTGATGATGTTATCCATGAATTTTGACTTGAATCAAACCTAACCATTTAATAAACATTTTGTTCCCAACTTTTTTTACAATACGTTCAATGAGAAAGGTTTTTCGAAAATCAGTTAATTTAATTTCCTGTTCATAAAAACCACCTAAGATTATATTGTTTGATTCATCCTTTAGCTGATAAGTTACTGGATTTGTTTGTAAAACTTTTGAAACTGTAAATATTTGCGTTGTCCAATTTGGTGTATATCCTTTACTAAATATATGTTTATACTTTGATATTCGTACTTTATCGTTAACTTTAAATTTTGGCTTATACAATGTTTGAGAATTTATATATGTATTAAATTTAATTCTGTTTGTATCCATTCGAGCTTCATTAGGTGTACATTTGATTGTTCTGTGTTTTGTGTTAGGTATTATAGTTATGTATAATTTTTGATATTGTATTATACTAGTTCCATGTACCCGTTGCAGTAAAATGTTTATATATATTATTTTTAAGGGTTTGGATCACGCGTTCTGCGATTGAGCATTTAATAACATTGTATGAACTGTAATGTTTAATTTTATATTTTTTCATTAAATCTTGGAATTGATTATTATAAAATTCTGTACCATTATCTGTCTGTAAAAATTTTGGATTAGCTTTTTTCAATATACTTAACATTCCTTTTGTACATTCTTTCGCTGATTTATTTTTCAACGGTTCCACAAATACATATTTGCTATATGTATCTTTAACAACTTATATAAATTTAAAACCATAATTTTTTTTAGAATGAGATTGCATATCCATTAAATCAGCTTGCCAGAGGTCGTCAATAAACCGTGTTACCACACTGCGCCTAGGAAATATTTTTCTCGCTGGTCGATGTAGCTCATTAGCTATACACTCTAAGGTCGTCATTATACTATTATATTTCTCTCACGTAGTTCTTCTAATATAGATATAATTTCATTATTAACACCAGTATTACCAAAACTTTGCGATGATGTCAAAAGATTTAAACTAGTTACTAGCTTATTCGGATCGTCATAATAAACTAATTGGGTTTGAGGTAAGACATCTTTATATAAACCAGAACCTTCCTTATCAGTCTGCGGTGTTGAAGTAAAACTAAACATATTTTCAACTTCGGGTTCTATAACCATAGAACTGTTGGCTACAGGATTAAAATTAAATGGTTCATTTGTTATAGTTGTATTATTATTAACATGACTACGTTTAGAGCTCGATAAATGTTTGTTAATTGGTGTTAAGTTTAATCGTGGAGTTTTAATTTTAGCTATTTCTTCGTTTAACTGTTTTTCCTCATTCGTTCGTACAGAGGTCTTATAACTTGCACTCATTTAAAGTATCCTGAGGTTTTAGGTTTTCCATCTGCTTTTAAATGAACACGTGATGTTTTCAAAATGTCATAATAAGATTCTATATCTTCTAGGGTGTAATTTTTTGGTACTTTCTCACATAATAAAGACCATAGTCCTTCAGTCCATTTATAGTATTTATTAAGCAACTGTAAGTTACCATGGTTAAAAGTCACTGAGTGATCTCCTATTTTGTATAAGCCACTAGTTTTATCATAATACATACCATAGGATTTATCATAACGTTGTGATGTTGGTCGTTCATTATTTAAAAAATTTTCAAATAATGAATTTAATTTATCGTCATCTTCATCACTAGTGGATGAGGTTTCCGTATTTTTTTTTTAACTTGTTGCAAGTTACATTGACTTTTTTATTCTATACGTGTACTCAATGGCTCAATTATTGGTTTAAATGCTTCTCGGAAATAGTTTTCAGAATCTATAACACCACGTTTCATTTCCATTATTTTTCGTTTAATATTTTTTTTTGATGTTATTAAATTTTCCAACAAGTCTTTTTCTTTGTTCATTGTAAATAAAAAGTGGAATATAACTGTATCGTATGACTACTGATAGCACTATGCAAATAATAATTGTGTTACGTTGTATATATATACCTACAACACGTAATATTTTATTAAAATAATATTAAGGATACATTTTTACAAGATTCTCTATTAAATGGTTTATAATATCAGAAAATTAATAATTAACAACAACTAATTTCAGTACAATCTTTGTCCGCGTATACATTACAGTTAGTTAGTAGTATACATTACATCTAACGTCAAATGACACTTCTTTGCTAATTTCCCAATCATACATTATTAGATACTCTCCTTGTAGGTTCATATCACAATGACCATGAGTGAGACTTGCATGCATTCTTATACATGTATGTTGACATAATACAATACTAATTTATTTTATTTTAATAAACGTATGGAAACCACATCTATATCTTCCTTCATTCATTTCTCGAGTTTTATCGATGACCAGAAACCCGTAATCACTGTGAT
>NW_021773067.1:0-676 GCF_005508785.2 Acyrthosiphon pisum | reverse complement strand
TTATATTTTATAAGCGCAAAAACATGCCTATTTTATAATATTTTCAAAAAATATTATACTATAATATATTATACTAAGAAAGTAAGAAATTATTGTCACATTGATACATTTTTACTAATTAATAGTTGGAATATATTTATATTTAGACGTATGCGGTGACGTACCTACACATTGTATGTTTGGGTATGTATTTATGTATGTTTGTTTGTGTTATAATGACAACAATAATAATAATTAGTATCCTAATCTAGTAAAGTTTAATTTTTAAAATCTTAAACTAGGTAATACAAATTCTAAAAACAATAACCGATTGGCACTCTTATTAATAATTATAATTGATCACGGACTTCAGTTAACTTGCGACAGTCGTGTATTATTCGGTATAAATCTACTTTACCGGACACCCTTTTTTTTTCCAATTTTTTTTTTTTTTTAAATACGTGGTTTTTATGCTGAATTCAAAACTGTTTAAAAAAATTCCCGCAAACTTATCGTTCAAAAGTTATGGCAATTCAAAGTTGTGAATATTATCAAATATTATGCTAAATAATTAATTACCGACGAGCGAGTGCCCACGCCGGCAATACTTTTACTTAGAAATAATATTGAGAAAAACCGAGGTTCACCTGAGGTGGTTTTACACACAGTTTGTAGACTTTTAACTGATATAGGTATG
>NW_021773066.1:0-836 GCF_005508785.2 Acyrthosiphon pisum | reverse complement strand
TAAAAAAATAAAATATAAATATTCAACTATTTGACATTGATACATAAACCTTTGTAGTTTGTACCCGAAATACAATAATATATGAGTTCATAAAATACATATTTGTAAATACTCTATGACCTATATCAGGGTTCTCCAACTTACGGCCCGCCAAGCTAATTAATATTTTGAAAATAATATATTTACTATATTATTTTCATTTACCTAGTTTTCATCGTTTTAATTTATTGAATTAATTAAATTAAATAAATAAATAATTATTTTCTTTTGGTAATATTCGTAACAGCTTATAACAGTCATTTATACCAATAAACTAAATACTAACACTAAATAAAAATAGAAAAAATATATAAGCAATCATTCACTTTTCTAAATAAGTCTTATCTATTCTTCAATTTCTCAACCACTCTATTCCTCTAAAAATGTTGGCCCTCGATGCCTGCAAGGTGTATCTGAAATTTGTCCCGCCGTAAAAAAGTGTAATAACTCAAAAAAGGGGGAATAAAGTATAAGATAATAATATAAATATAAATAAGACGCCTGTCAATAGTTATATTAGAATTACCTTATTTAAGCCATTACCTTCCTCCTGATCGTCGGAGGGCTCTCGAGGTCGAGATTCGAGAATATGATCAAATACACCGTACAGTAAGGTTGTAATCAATTGATTTTACTGCGTGATACCAGCGATCAACACAAATCATTGTACCAAAAGTCTTACCTGACTCGCAACCGTCCCTGGGCTATGCTGTATCAGTTTTAGCTGACACGAAATACTATTTAAGACTAAACAACTCGAAATAACGAACACGCACTGATTATTGCTCAACACAAGG
>NW_021773065.1:0-939 GCF_005508785.2 Acyrthosiphon pisum | reverse complement strand
TTTAGGACAGTAAAACTGCTTCGATTTTTTCAACAGTAACTTTTATGATTGGAAAGTGAATCTAGTTGGTACTTTGGGGGGTCAAAAGTAAAAATTTCCCAGTAGTTTTCAAAAGCGACGTGAAAAACAAAAGAAAAATTAAGGAAAAAGGGGAATTTTTACGCAAAATCGATTTTTAACAAAATCGATTTTGGTTTTTGGTGTAACTCTATAACAAATGACCGTAGATATATGAAATTTTCACAGGTTGTTTATATTTGCATTTTCTATACACGGTAAAATTTTGAAAATATTTTGATTTATTTTGAGCTCTTTACGGACATTTTCATTTTCCATTTTTTTTTAGTTTTTTTTCTAAAAATATCAATAAAATTTTATTTGTTGGATAAAAAAGCTTGAAAATTTAATAGAAGGCTCCTAGTAAATTGTTTCAAAGGCAGATGAAAAATATTAAAAATCGTTAGTCACAGTTTTTTTTTATAAGCATTTAAAGTTCAAAAAATGACAAAATATGGAAAAATCACGAAAATTTGCAAATTATTTCGAGTTAGAAATTCATAAAAATTTTTCTTTTTAAATCTAAGATATGAAAATGTAATACAAGATTCCTTATAAGATTATCTACCTTTATCAAACAAAAAATATCTATAAGAAAGTCAAATTAAATTTTTATGATCGTTTGAAATTCTAATTTTTACAACATTGGATATTCACTGGATTTCTCATGTAGCGATTTCCTTATTTTGTTCTAATTCAAAAACGAATAACTGCAGATACATGAAATTTTTATTGAATGTTTATATAAGCATTTCCTATTCACCGTACAATTTTGAAAATATTTTGACTCTTTTTGAGCTGTTTACGGACATTTTCAGTTTTCAATTTTTTTAGTTTTTTTTTCTATAAATATCAATAAAGTTTTATCTGTTGGGCCAAAAA
>NW_021773064.1:0-1050 GCF_005508785.2 Acyrthosiphon pisum | reverse complement strand
TTTACGCAACATCGATTTTTGACAAAATCGAATTTGGGTTTTGGTGTAACATTTAAACACATGACCGTAGATACATGAAATTTTCACTGGTTGTTTATATTTGCATTTTCTATACACGATAACATTTTCAAAATATTTTGATTTATTTTGAACTCTTTACGGACATTTTTATTTTCCATTTTTTTTTAGTTTTTTTTCTAAAAATATCAATAAAATTTTATTTGTTGGGTAAAAAAGCTTAAAAATATAATAGAAGGCTCCTAGTATATAGTTTCAAAAGCAGAAGAAAAATATTAAAAATCGTTAGTCACAGTTTTTTTTCTATAAGCATTTAAAGTTCAAAAATTGACAAAATATGGAAAAATCACGAAAAATAGCAAATTATTTTGAGTTAAGAATTCGTAAAAAATTTTCTTTTTAAATCTAAGATTTCAAAATGTAATACAAGATTCCTTAAAAGATTATCTACGTTTATCAATAAAAAAATTTCTACCGGAAAGTCAAATTAAATTTTTATGAGCTTTTAAAGTTCATAGTTTTACAATATTGGATATTCACTCGATTTCTCATTTAGCGGTTTCCTTATTTTGTTCTAATTCAAAAACGAATAACTGTAGTAAATGAAAATTTCACTGAAGGTTTATATAAGTATTTCTTATACACCATACAATTTTGAAAATATTTTGACTCTTTTTGAGCTGTTTACGGGCATTTACAGTTTTCAATTTTTTTAGTTTTTTTTTCTATAAATATCAATATCTGTTTATCTGTTGGGCCAAAAAGTGTTAAAATTTAATACAAGACTCCTGATATATTTTTACAATAGCAGTTGAAAAATATTGAAAATACATAGGCACAGTTTTTTTTTTTATAAGCATTTAAAGATCAAATTTGGACAGAATTTATCAAAATCTGGAAAATTATCAATCATTGTAATTAATAAATTATAAAATGTTCAGTTTTTATAGCTAAGGATTGAAAATTTAAAGCAAGATTCCATGTAAGTAGTTTATTCTGTTACCAAAAAATCTAAAAATATACACAAGCACA
>NW_021773063.1:0-912 GCF_005508785.2 Acyrthosiphon pisum | reverse complement strand
AAGACCCAGAAAATGTTCTTAACTAAAAGTTTGATAATAGGTCATTTCACCCTATCGCCATCAAAACCAACAGCACACTATTGAGAATAGTGAACGACAATTTGCTATGTCGTGCTTGTGTAAGATGGAGACAATACATACGGGTGTAGCGTCGTCTTAATGTGTTGACTTTATTTGCATGTCACCGGTCAATACAATAATCATGCCAGATAAGCTTATCGATGAACTGAGCATCCAAAAAAATAGAAAACAGGATTTTGTATTATAACTATTTTTTTTGTCTATAAACACGGGATTGTCGTTAGTATGAATTTATAATAAATGCTATTAGGTACCTACTATACAATTTGTGTTAGTTCTTATTTCACCTTGATCCACACTAAACTCAACAAGTTAGAGGATTTTAAAAATGTATATTATATTCGTATTTATTGAGTGTACCTATTATTATATATTTCATCCCCCCCCCCCTATCAAAATTCCTAAATACGCCACTGGAAATGACTAATGTGTTCCTCAATTCAAAAAATATAAAACAATAATCTTCACGAAATTGTAACCTATTGGTTATATAGCAGATGTCGATATAGTAAATACTAATAATTACCTAATACAAGTATAAAATAATAATAAGTTAAAAATAATAATAAAGTATTATTTTAACACTGTTAACACATACACAAGATATTCCATCGTTTCTATTGAAATTTGTAACAGCCAAACAATACGATTGCTTTGTTTAAAATATTTTCATTCGAGATTTGATTTCCCAAAGGAAAGTAATAGGTACCTACTTAGTACTTACTAGGTACATTTTTTTTATTTTAACTGACAATTATAATACAATTCAATTTAAGGCATAACAATGAATCAATGGTTTTACATGATGTATTTTTTGCGTCTTAAAATCTC
>NW_021773062.1:0-789 GCF_005508785.2 Acyrthosiphon pisum | reverse complement strand
AAATTCATTTACAATAGTACTAATTATTATTATTTTTAATATCTTAGGGTGTATTCCCATACACCCAATACGGGTGAGTGTTAGATTCTTTATAAAAATAAATATATCAAAATTTTTTCTTTATAAATAAAAATAAAAATAAATATAAGACAATTAATCGTAACAGCAAAATTAATAGTCTTTATGAAAAGATGATACATAATAATAACTCATTATTACAATCTTTAAAATTAGAGGAAGTTTATTTATGTACAAAATGTCAAGATTTTAAGAAAACCTATGAATTTAGTAAAAACCAAAAGTGGTGTAAAATTTGTATGAAAGCCAAAGTTAATAATGATTTTAAAATATGCGAATGTGGAAAAAAAATGTATTTGAGATCTTATAGTACACATTTGATATCAAACAATCATAAAAAGAGAATGGATAACATGAATAATGTAATTTTAGGTAATTTTTAAATAATCTAACGCGTGCCCTAAAAAGGCTCACGTTAATTCTAAAATATTTATGTTTTATAGTTAATAAAAATAATCATATTTAAATGGAAACGTATTTAGAAAAAAATATGTTAGTTTATAGAAAAAGTTACAATTATTATTCAAAAGTCAGTTTTTGTTTACTAGCTTTAAAATTGTTTCTAAGTACTGTTGGCCCGATTGGTTATTTTTTATTACCTTTATTAACAATGTTTTCGTTATTAAACGGAATTGTAGAAATTTTTGAAAAATCTTATAAGCTTAATGAAAGAATTATAGAATACAGAATTTGTTATACATTTTATAATCA
>NW_021773061.1:0-863 GCF_005508785.2 Acyrthosiphon pisum | reverse complement strand
TATAAAAAAAAATTGTTTCTATGGATTTTTAATATTTTTCAAATATTATTGTAACAATATATTAAGAGCCTTGTTCAAGCTTTTTACCCAACAAATAAAGATTTTATTGACATTCATAGAACAAAAAAACTAAAAAAATCGGAAACTGTAAAATATGTCCGTATATAAGTTCAAAACAAATCAAAATATTTTGAAAATTTTATCATGTATAAGAAACTGCTAATATAAATAACCAGTGAAAATTCAATATATATTAGTCATTTTTGTTTTGATAGGTTTAAATACAAATAATATTTTTAAATTACAACACAAAAATAAAATGGCAAATTCTTCTTTGTTTAAATATCTAATTTCATCCCAAACGTGTACTTAAAATAACTATAAAAAAAATGCAACTTCAAGTCATAAGTTTTTATTATCCACAGTTTTTGTACAAACATTAAGAAAGATACCAAACTATTTTTCAGTCGTTGATGCTCTTCTCTCACCCAAATATTATGCAATTATTGACCCTGTATTCTTGTATTAGGCTGGGGGAACTACGGTCACCTAAGCAAAAATTATTATATCTCAGGTTCTATGACACTAAACTCTATGCTACTTGAAGAAATGGATACTCAAACTTGTTTTCTTTGTTATATCAATGCCTCAAATTTTTAAAAAATTTGCTTGTACGTTTTTTTTAATTTTTTTAAAAAAACCCAATTGACCGGTATTCCCCCGGGGTAGGGGGAATTCCGGTCATGAAAAATTGCATGTAAATAAATAGGTTTAAAATCATTTTTTAAAAAATCAATAAAAAAATGATTAAAAGTTCAAAAGAAAAATGTTTAAAATAACAAAATGATTAAATGATTAAAAGT
>NW_021773060.1:0-1147 GCF_005508785.2 Acyrthosiphon pisum | reverse complement strand
TTCTATTTATAATTCGGTAATTTCTAATCGCGCCGACTGACGACATGACGCGCACCCGGTCGTCGTCTCATATCGTAATCGCCCGCATTGATATGTCTACTGTTATAACTTATAAAATATATTTTCATTCCGTATCATTCATTTTGTTCTGTGCAACTATACATGAACTACTGAGTACTAACAACGAAGACAATACATCTTTAAAAATGGTATGTATCGTAATTTGTATTAAATACATTTTAGTTTTATGAATTTATGATATTAATATACAAATATAATATAAAATTATGTAATTATAACGGAAAACGATAATCATAAACAATTAAATAGGTACCACAAAACAAAACATAGGTAACGATTAACAAAATCTACAATATATCATTAAAACAAAACATAACGCAAAACTTAATTTTAGAATATCATAAAACGAAATAAATTAAATTATAATTCATGTACCTACTAAAAGTTATAATATTGATCAGTTTTGTAGAAAATTTATTTCATGCGATTTATTTTTATTAAATAATATTCCGAGTTATCCAGGCCATTTGGAATTGCCCATTCCCTGCATCAGTTGTTATTTTGAAATTGAATAGGTACAAAATAACATTTATAATCAATAGTATTTATTATTTAGTATTAATTATGGTTTATAATATACTAATAGGTAAATTAAATATATTTGAATCAAATTATTGGATCAAAATAATGATAATCATTTTATTATGTATCATTATTGAATTATTCACAGGCACAATCATCAAATGAAAAAAGAACTATAAATTCATATTTTTTACCTGCTAAAAAACAGGTTTTAGAAAATGATACATCCTCTTCTCAATTAACACATGACATATTGACGTCCAAAACATCACAATTTCCGTCTCAAATATCATCATGCCCATCACCAACTCCATGCCCTTCTTCAACTCAGACACTACCAATGTCATCAACTCAAATACCTCAAACTTTTTACCCGACTGATATAGGTCAATACATTGGAAATACTATTAATGATTATACAAAATGTCAGCTTCTTGAAAATCCTTGGGTGCCACCAAAAGATTATGTGTTTCCTTATTCGGAACATATAAAAGGAGGAAAACCGATACGCCGGTATGTCGGTCATCAACATTTGAATTCTTTC
>NW_021773059.1:0-1330 GCF_005508785.2 Acyrthosiphon pisum | reverse complement strand
GGGGCTGACTAAATTTGAAAAAAATTCGCCAAAATTACAATTTTTATTTGCAAGCTCTAAAAATCAATTTGCAATATTTGCAATTAATTTGCAAAATATTGACACCGGGTTGAAGTCGATCGGACGAGTTGGTGGGGCTGACTAAATTTGGCAAAAAATTCGCCAAAATTACAATTTTTATTTGCAAGCTCTAAAAATCAATTTGCAATTATTTGCAATTAATTTGCAAAATATTGACACCGGTTTGAAGTCGATCGGACGAGTTGGTGGGGCTGACTAAATTTGGCAAAAAATTCGCCAAAATTACAATTTTTATTTGCAAATTCTAAAAATCAATTTGCAATTATTTGCAATTAATTTGCAAAATATTGACCCCGGTTTGAAGTCGATCGGACGAGTTGGTGGGGCTGAGTGAATTTAGCCCCACCAAACGAAAATTTCGTTTTGCGGCGTTCGTATCAATTTGCAAATTGCGAAACCCAATTTGCAATTATTTGCAATTAATTTGCAAAATATTGACACCGGTTTGGAGAAGATCGGATGAGTTGGTGGGGCTAACTTCACTATCGTTATTAAAGTTGTTGGTGGAGCTTGCCTACAGTTGGCCCTATTTTCACATATAGTACGTATGATTTTATAAGTCTCTTTGTGACAAAACTGTGTTAAAACTATAATTGACATCTAGATTCTAGATTGTACGAGAAAATGAAAATCAGTAGATACGTGTTCGTTTATCACGGTGTTCGCATAGCACGTTATTCGTTGTTACTTATTGATTAACCTGGTATTTTATGCCAGTATTTTTAAAAATTAAGTTGTTTTAATTCACAATAGTTTAAAAGTATAAAAAACATACAATAGTGTCCTCTGTCCATCATATTAATCAATATAGGTACCTACCTATATTCAAATTATTAGTAAACCCGTGTACAAATTATTTTTATCATATTTATATACCTACTTATTTTTTAGTTTTTATTACCAAAATTGTAATAATATGTTTTATGCATTTTTCAAAAATAATATAAGTATGTAGCTGCATATTATATTTAAGCATATTTTGACAATGTTGACTGCATATTTCGATAATTTTTAGTGCAACAAGTCAAGTCCCGAACCCTAAAACTGTAAAAACTTGATTTTAATCTATATGTACTTAAACACCCACCATTTCATAATCCTGGCTACGCCACTATACCAATGAGACAATGAGTATACAAGTATAATAATATTAAATGATTATATTGATTTGATGATTATACTTATACACAACAATTCAGGGACGGATTGGGCCATAGGGAAATCGGGAAATTCCCGATGGGCCGCGTAC
>NW_021773058.1:0-835 GCF_005508785.2 Acyrthosiphon pisum | reverse complement strand
GCTCGTAAGTTCATGCATCTGCATGTTTTTTTTGCTACACAGGAAAACATGCTAACTGAGATACAAATCCGTTTCATAACAATTGTAATAATAATATGAAGTTTGATAGTGCATGTTTTTGCATGTTTTGGATGTAAAGGCATATTTCGCATATAGTCGATTTTTTACAGTCGTTAGTGCATATTATTTCATAAAAATATTTTTTAGACAAATATTTGAAATGTTTCTTGTTTCTTATTTACTTTCCTGTTTAAAAAATTGTAGTGTTTTGATTTATTTTTATTCAGTGAGTGTGTGACTGCCTAATGTCCTAGTACCTACATACTTATTTAGATTTTATGCGTTTTACGAAATATCGCGGAAACAGTGTAATCGCTACCACTACCATCCTCCACCGTATAAAGTGGCAGCTTCTCACCAACCAGCATTTATAATTTTATACATTGCTACACTCTACAGTATGGTTTTCTTACACTCGCCGATGAGTTTACTCGTATGAGTTGTATGCGTTTATCCATTCAATTTCCTGTTCTAGTGTTTTCATGTGAGGTATAGGTAGGTTACTACTGTACACATTATTCATATTTTTAACAATGCCGAAAGAAAAACAAACAGTTGCGGGCCGTTTGAAAAATTTTGTGGAGCAATTAGAATTTTTTTAAATTTATGGATTAATTCTTATTATTTTAAAACTTTTTCATGATTTTTTTACGTAATGCATATTTTGAGTGCATAATTTAAAAATGTTAGAGCATATAAATGCATATTTTTGAACTTTTTAGTGCATATTTTAATGCATATTTTGACAATTTTTAGTGCATGAAGTAACGAGCCC
>NW_021773056.1:0-798 GCF_005508785.2 Acyrthosiphon pisum | reverse complement strand
CATTATCCAAGGCTTTGCCTAGCGTAGGATCATCCACCGCTATAGACGACTATATATTATAGCAAGTATGTTATAACTAGTTAATGAGAAAAAAAACTAACAAACTGGTTGAGGTTTCATGGCCAATACGCATGTAGTATAGGTTTGTAAACTGAATTCTGGGAAATTATCCCTATTCTCTATCAACAATACTATAAATAATATTGTACAATGGAGAATCGCCGCAGTCCGCGTTAAACTATAGAGCAAATGGATTAGCCTAATTTGCTAAACGGATTAGTCATTTTTCGAACTTTATTATTGGGAATATTTTATCTATTTATGTTTTAAATTACAATAGCATACTTCAATACTAAATAAATTAATATTTGTATTTTGAATAAACACGATATTTTGTCCTGTAAATTACACAAGTTCGAATAGTGAAATTTCCACTAAACCGTTAAGATTCTAAAAAAATTTAAAAAAATTATACTCAGCAGGTAATACAACTTTATAAGTTTAACACAAAATAGTTTCAAATTTTAGCTCTATTTTAATAACAATAACTCTTTTATTTTACGTTGATATATTATAATTACATTTTATTTTAGATTCTGAGTGGAACGATGAATGTATTGATTTTACAATGATGTGTGTTTTTTTTTTTTTTTTTTAATTTAATTTTTTATTTTTGTGTTTGTCATCACCTTTTAGGACAGTAAAAGTGCTTGGATTTTCTTCAACAGTATCTTTTCTGATAGGAAAGTGAATCTAGTTGGTACTTTGGGGGGTCAAAAGTAAAAATTTTCCAGTAGT
>NW_021773055.1:0-1039 GCF_005508785.2 Acyrthosiphon pisum | reverse complement strand
TCATAAATACATATAATAACGAATAACGTTTTTTTCCTATATGAATTATTAAATAAATTTTAAATCTTATTTGGTTTTCTGGTTATTTTGGAAGCGTATACCCGTAAAATAAGATTTTACCTTGGGTATACGCCGAAAATCGAAAATCTTCTGATGGGTATACGGCGTATACCCGCGTACCTGTACCAATACACCACTGGTTATGAGTAATATTGTAATCTGGGGATTTTTTTCCTAGGGTCAGTGATTTTTATTCCGCAATTCATTTTTTTTTATTTTTAAAATTGGTCTTAAAACATAAATAATTATAAAAATTTCGAATATTTAATTTAAACACTTATTTACATTTAAAGATTTTTAAAAAAGTGAGGAATCAATGAAATAAGTGCGAAAAAGTGAGCACACTCAAATAAAGTGAGAATAGTGAGAAATAGTGAGTGCGTAGCAACCCTGCCAGACGAAAATCGTTTAAGATTTATAATTAATTAAGGAAAGCGAGAATTATTTGTTACATTAAATCAATAACATGGTGTTGTTGCCTGAGTAATTTTTTTAATTAATATAATATTTTAATTGTTATTATAAATACTAAAAGGCAAATGAATACGGCAAGGGCCAAAATGTACTTACGTCAGACGTTGTTGCAGGAAACTCTAGGAGGTCAACCTTCCGTGAACGGAGAAAAGTTAGTGACGGACGATTGTCGCCACCAAGAGTTAGACCGTTGGTCTTAGCCGTTAGCCGTCGCACACTCCCCCACCAATCACATACATCAGATAACCTCGCGCCTTGTGGCGAACGTGTCCAGTTTACTATATTATATTTATTAATAGGATGCCACTATTTGTTTTCTCTCTCTAATGCGCAACGCCGCGGTGACGGTGTGGAGTGTGGAGCGATATAGCGCGGTACAGTTGAGCGTCGTCTGATTCGTGTTGCGCGGGGTTGCGCGGCAAAGATTGTATGCACGGCGCGCGGCGCGTTTTTCCCGACAATATGTGTCTTATCGGTCTCCTTACTGTGCGGTTTACCCGCTCTG
>NW_021773054.1:0-546 GCF_005508785.2 Acyrthosiphon pisum | reverse complement strand
CTAAAGCCCCTCCCCTCTACTATAATTGCGCCTCTATACTTGGGCCCTATTTATTGGTCACACACCCACCAATATGTACCAAGTTGCGGCACTGAATAGACATGTAGATAATTTACCAAAATGTGCCAATGTAAATATAATAATAATAATAATGTTATCGATAACCAAAATATATAAGTACAATAGTACAATAGAACAATAGTATTTTTTGTTTATTTAGATTTTGTGATGCTATAATATTGTTGATTACTAAAATATACGTAGGTCCTGAAAAATGTGATTTAAATTGTTTGTTTACTGAAACTATTAGGAAACGTTAATGTCCATTAGCAAATATTTAATAGGTACCTACCATGCGATTTGTCGTTATCTATGTCGAATAGTTAATTCGATATAGCTACGCGTTCGTGTTGTCAAGTCGACGCGTCGTATTTGTTTACACACAAAAGAGTTACGTTGTTCAATAAGAATACAAACTATGCCTATCATCAACTTATCCATTTTTCTCTCGAAGTATCTTTCGTAAATATAATATTTGAAAATATG
>NW_021773053.1:0-995 GCF_005508785.2 Acyrthosiphon pisum | reverse complement strand
ACACCCCCCTTAACCAATTCCTAGTTTTTCAATACAACATTTCATCTTAGTTACAGAATTTTCTACTCCAAATTTCCAAATTTCCAAATATAACATATTTAACTATATGTGCCTATATGTAACATGTAAGTGAATATGGATTTATATTTTATTTTTCGAAATTTTTATTGATAGAGATAATACCTACCTACATTTTTCGGTAAGAAATAAAAGATTTATAATTATCAGTGATAATATCTTAATAATTATTTGTGCTATAGACGCATACCTATATGTGAATTGTGAACACTAGTTCGCAGATATTTACAAACAAATGCCCAAATCAATTTTTATTAAAATTAGGAATGTATCTAAGTTGTTGTCAAAGATAAACCTAATGAATTCTACATTTTATAATATAAAAATATTTTTCATCCTATTTATGGTTTTGACTAGTAATGTTTAACCTTTTTGATTCGCAATCCACTGTTTTTGTAACAATATTTTCACGACTCGTGTAACCTTTGTAAGCCATGAAAGAAAAAAAACTTTAGCTTTGCGTAATACTCCGTGTATATTGTTCAATTCATTCATAACTTATCCGAATTCATAATTTATAACTTATTTTTTTTTGCAGATATTTTATAATACAATAGTTTATTGTAGGTACATAATATCTGCGAACTACTAAACTAGGCATAAATACAAACAAACAATAATAAAAAAATTAGCAAGGTATTAGGAAATCTAAGCCAGTGGTATTCAACCGGTGTCTCTACCAAATCTTGGGTCGTGTAATCTATAAAAATGGGTCATGACAAGTCTTTTTTGTTTTAAAAAAAATAAGTCTATTATAAGATTATAAATTATGGATTCGAATAAGTTATGAATGAATTGAAGAATCATATTTTACAGTAGATATAATGATACTTAAAATGTCTACTAAAATCAATAAATTGAGCTTACTTGTGATTCCAAACTTAAACAAATGTTTAATGAAACTTATTTGGAAATGT
>NW_021773052.1:0-832 GCF_005508785.2 Acyrthosiphon pisum | reverse complement strand
ATTCTTCTCTGGGTTACGTGCTTTAGATGTTTGTGATAAACAGGTTTATCCAAATATTCATAAACTCTTAAAAATATTTTGTACTTTGCCTGTATCAACTGCTATACACTGAACGATGTTTTTCAAGTTTTTATTAAGTATTAAGTCTTACCTAATAAATAGTATGACAGAAGTAAATATTTTATTAATTTTCCTATCTAATATTGAATAATAACTATAAATTAAATAGTAATTATTATATACTTTGTTTATTATAACCGACTTAGACACTTAGGGCCCGTTTTACAATCATAGTTTAAATTTTACCAGTCGAATTCCGCGTTTTAACATTACTTTAACTATTGTAATACGGACCCTTATAAGAGGACGCTACACCCGCGTGTGTTGTTTCTGTCTTACACACGCACGACATAGGAAATTGTCGTTCACTATTCTCAATAGTGAGGTGTTAGTTTTGATACTAGAGTGAATCGACCTATTATCAAACTTTTAGGTAAGAACATTATTTGGGTCTTAGAGGGGGCGATTTTTCGATATTTTCCTTTTCGAGAAAAATAAGGGTAGTGAAGTATCAAAAATTAAAAATTCTCATATCTCGCTTGAAAATTAAAATATTAAAAAATTGCCCACGCTAAGACCCAGATTATGTTCTTAATTAAAAGTTTGATAATAGGTAATTTCACCCTATCGCCATCAAAACCAACAGCACACTATTGAGAATAGTGAACGACAATTTGCTATGTCGTGCTTGTGTAAGACGGAGACAACACATACGGGTGTAGCGTCGTCATTAATGTGTTGGCTTTATTTGCATGTCACCGGTCAATACAAT
>NW_021773051.1:0-1015 GCF_005508785.2 Acyrthosiphon pisum | reverse complement strand
TTATGCTAAGTTCATGATTTTCGGTGTTTATTGTTTAACGTTTTAATTTACATTGGTCAAATTCATACGCGCCACTCCGACGATGGCGCGTTTCCCTCGCCGGTTTGGCGCGTATGAACTTAATCAATGTAAAATGAAAACGCGCGCGTACGATACGTCGCGTATGATACGCGTCCATGTGAAAGGGCCCTTAGGTCTACGTCTATGGTGTATAAGTATAGGCGTACCCACGCGCTGCTTTATATGCGAATATCAGTATAATATTATGTATTAATCTTTATCACGTTAAACTCTGCGGGTTAGCGTCGACAAAGGCGACCCGCCCTCTGCAATCTGTATATATCCTCTGTATATAATTAATCTTATTGTTGTATAAATAATTAATGAGTTAGAAGTTAATAAAATATAAATACCGATGGTACCATTGGTACAGCTAAAATGATTTTTATTTCAAAAATAAAATCAATAATTAGTGATGAAATTAATTTTATATTTTTCAATCATTCTGTATAATATTGAAGGAACACGCTGTATACATCCAAATATATGTTACGTTAAAAGATTATTAATGTTATTAAATTAATTATACCCAGACGTAACAACAATAATATAGTATATTATAATATATTAATATGGTATGTTATTATTATTTATATCTTACTTTCTTACGCTAAACATATAATATTTAAAAATTTGATTAACATTTTTTTTGAGAATTTCAACGCTACACATTTTTATATACGTTTCTGTCTGGAAGTTATTGCGTATAATATTTAACCAGCTTATGATTGATGGAGAGTTAGAATAAAAGTTTTCATTGAAATATGAGTGAAACGATCATAGGTGGAAATTTGGGGGGCTTGAGGGGGCTTAGCTCTCTCAAAACGTACAAACAGAAAATTTATCCCCCTCAAAAATAATATAAGTAAAATAAATTACATAATATGATGTAATATGTCTACTAACTTTTCTGTTTGTACGTTTTGAGAGGGCTTAGAACACTCAAGCCCCCCCC
>NW_021773050.1:0-718 GCF_005508785.2 Acyrthosiphon pisum | reverse complement strand
AAAACGGGAATTTTTACGCAAAATCTGTTTTCGAGAAAATCGATTTTGGTTTTTGGTCTAACTTTAAAACGAATGACTGTAGATACATGAAATTTTGACTGAATGTTTATCTTAGCATTTTCTATACACCATAACATTTTCAAAATATTTTGATTTATTTTGAGCTCTTTATGGACATTTTCATTTTCCATTTTTTTTTAGTTTTTTTTCTAAAAATATCAATAAAATTTTATTTGTTGGATAAAAAAGCTTGAAAATTTAATAGAAGGCTCCTAGTATATTGTTTCAAAGGCAAATGAAAAATATTAAAAATCGTTAGTCACAGTTTTTTTTTATAAGCATTTAAAGTTCAAAAAATGACAAAATATGGAAAAATCACGAAAATTTGCAAATTATTTCGAGTTAGAAATTCATAAAAATTTTTCTTTTTAAATCTAAGATATGAAAATGTAATACAAGATTCCTTATAAGATTATCTACCTTTATCAAACAAAAAATATCTATAAGAAAGTCAAATTAAATTTTTATGATCGTTTGAAATTCAAATTTTTACGACATTGGATATTCACTCAATTTCTCATGTAGCGATTTCCTTATTTTGTTGTAATTCAAAAACGAATAACTGCAGATACATGAAAATTTTACTGAATGTTTATATTAGCATTTCCTATACACCATAAAATTTTGAAAATAATTTGATTCTTTTTGAGCTGTGTAC
>NW_021773049.1:0-1287 GCF_005508785.2 Acyrthosiphon pisum | reverse complement strand
TTATTATATTTAGTACCATAATAGTCTATTATTAAAATAAAATCAATGAATAATGATAAAAGTATAATACCTACCAAAAATTGTTTCCATATTTATTTCGATAATGTTATTTTCTAATTTCATACGTTTGCTTGTATTCATAACGAATACGGCAATATAAATTATAATTTATAAATATCTCGGACGACTTTTTGTTTTGTCCATTGGAATTATTGTCGTATTTACCAGAAACCAGTAGGTATATGTTATTGATATAATGATTTCCATTTAAAGACTATGATATTTGGTTTTAAACCTGTTTTTAGGAACTGGGGAGTTAGATAAAACAAAAATCGGATTGTTCAATACCGAGTAGATCATTAAATAATAGAATTCGTGAAAATAGCCAGTCCATACAATGGATAGTATAATAATTATTACTCTTTACCGTAGTACCTATAGAATATAGATTATAATATAATTTGATTATTATGAATTGAAGATATTATATTATTAGAAAAATAAATTACCAAAATCGAATGAATAAGTTTTGTCTCTTGGTTCCACACATGATAAAAAAAAAAATGTAATTAACTTAACTGTACAATAATGATAATTAACTTTAAAAAGGTGGGTAAGTGGATTTCGCTCTGCTGTACAGTAGGTTACAAGTGGGTCACTGTATAATGGATGGTATTAAATTTGAATTCAATGATATAATATCATTGTATAAGAAAAACGATTCTGAGCGGAGACGGTATGTTAGTCTAGGTATAAGACATAATATTATATTAGCCATTAGGTACCTATAATAAATTCCAAATTAATCATATCATAATATTTATTAGGTACTTATAACGCGTTATACATCAACAAAAAACCGTGGTACTATCATAGATATATAATAGTATACTTTAGAAGTTTCAAGTACCCACGAATAATATTATACAATCACAACAAAATAACTAAAATAGTTATCCTAGGTTTTTAATATGTAATTTCGTCCAAATTTGTACTTAAAATGACTATAAAAATAAACTGCGTAAATGTATTTTTTAGATTTTTTGGTAACAGTATTAATTACTTACGTGGAATCTTGTTTTAAATTTTCAATTCTTAGATACAAAAATTGAACATTTTATAAATGTTTAACTACAAAATAATTTTTCAAATTAAAATTTGATAAATTTTGTCCAAATTTGATCTTTAAATGCTTATAAAAAAAAATTGTGCCTATGTATTTTTAATATTTTTCAACTGATATTGTAACAATATATCAGGAGCTTTGTATTAAATGTATTCACTTTT
>NW_021773048.1:0-792 GCF_005508785.2 Acyrthosiphon pisum | reverse complement strand
GTTTATATTAGCATTTCCTATACACCATAAAATTTTGAAAATAATTTGATTCTTTTTGAGCTGTGTACAGACATGGTCAGTTTTCAATTTTTTTAGTTTTTTTTTCTATAAATATCAATAAAGTTTTATCTGTTGGGCCCAAAAAGTGTATAAATTTAATACAAAGCTCCTGATTATTGTTACAATATCAGTTGAAAAATATTAAAAAAACATAGGCACAATTTTTTTTTATAAGCATTTAAAGATCAAATTTTGACAAAATTTATCAAATTTTAATTTGAAAAATTATTTTGTAGTTAAAAATTTATAAAATGTTCAATTTTTGTATCTAAGAATTAAAAATTTAAAACAAGATTCCACATAAGTAATTAATTCTGTTACCAAAAAATTTAAAAAATACATTTACACAGTTTATTTTTATAGTCATTTTAAGTACAAATTTGGACGAAATTACATATTAAAAACCTAGGATAACTATTTTAGTTATTTTGTTGTGATTGTATAATATTATTCGTGGGTACTTGAAACTTCTAAAGTATACTATTATATATCTATGATTTTACCACGGTTTTTTGTTGATGTATAACGCGTTATAACTTATAAGTACCTAATAGATATTATGATATGATTAATTTGGAATTTATTATAGGTACCTATTATAGGTCAATTTTTTTTTAATACCATAGATAAGTATATATTATATGTCTAATACATAGACTGATATACCGTCTCCGCTCAGAATCGTTTTTCTTATACAGTGATATTATATCATTGAATTCAAATTTAATACTG
>NW_021773047.1:0-1278 GCF_005508785.2 Acyrthosiphon pisum | reverse complement strand
TAACTCGACTAATATGGACAATTAATTTGTGGTGGATTGTATAATATAGCACTTGGTAATAATAGTTGGTATAAATCGAACGTGGTTCAAACTACTCTTTGAACTTTCTAATATCTCCAAGAACAATTTGAAATTTTCGCAAAATTGGTTAAGTATTTTTTGAGTAGACATAGGTCTACTATATATAATAGCTACAAATATTCATTCAACTCTCATATTTGTTTTAAGATATAATTTTTTTATTGGAAACCGCCATAACGTGACGATATGATGGATGCTTTTACATAATCTAGTAATCTACCATAATAATGATTACCTATATATTAAAATATCTTAAGGAGGGCTTCAGATGGCTTAGGGAGGGCTAAGCCCTCTTAAGCCCCCCCCCTATTTACGTCTATGGTTAATGCCCATTGCATTTAAAAATAATAACTAATGTGGGAAGGTATGGCCCGGATACGGAATATAGTATACCTAATCAATTCTTAGATTGTTTGCATGAAATAAATGTTTCTACCAAACCAATAAACCTTTTAAATAAATAGATTTTAAAATATTTCGTTTTGCGTTATTTTTTGTTCAATGATATTTTATAAATTACGTTTTGCGTTACTTTTCTTTTAATGATATTCTATAAATTACGTTTTACGTTATGTTTTGTTTAATTATATATAATATATTTTGTTAATTGTTATGTTTTGTTTTGTGGTATTTAATTATTTTTGATTACCGCTTTCCGTTACAATTACCTACCTACGTTCACAAATTTCAATCGTTTTTTGTCAAATATAACGTTATCATAACGTTTGCAAGCCTTGAGTCAGAACATATTGTATAGGTACATGTCTATAGTTCTATTTTGAATTTTCTATAGATCATACATATTCTATCATGATTATAGAATTATAGATTACCTATATTATAATCTATATTGATGAACGTATTTTGACTTTTGTGTATTTCTGTGGCGTAACAGTATTACGGCTATATCCCGACTAGAGCTAAAACAACCAAAAAGTGACTGATAGACATAGTTATTTTACTATCCAACGTCTAGTTTTCTGAAATAAGAAATATCATTTTATGGTACCTCGTACCTATAATGGCTATAATACCTATAATGTTACAAATTTACAATAATATATATAACTTGATTTATATTTTATACGAAATCTGATTTAAGTTTTAACATATGTGGTTATTTTAGATTCTGAGTGGAACGATGAATGTATTGATTTTACAATGATATGTGTTTTTTTTTTATTTTTTTTATTTTTT
>NW_021773046.1:13157-14082 GCF_005508785.2 Acyrthosiphon pisum | reverse complement strand
GAAATAACCAACAAAGCATCGTAGTAAATTCTGAAGGACCATCGAATAAGACACTCAAACGATATCAAATTTTCAAGTAACTGAAGAAAATCCAGACCATGTACAGGATCGACTTCTCCAACAAATCAAAATTATACTGACAGGAAAATCCCGCCAGGCTGTCAAGTTTAAGGAATTAAAACATAGGATTGAACTAAAGGAAGCGTTGAAATCTGCATTGGAACCGCAGAAGACGACCACTTATCTATTCTCAGAGTTGTATTCAACAAGACAGAAAATCGGAGAAGATTTAACTATGTACGCAAATAGGATTGAGCAACTCTAAACTATTATAAACCCGTGGGAACAAGCACGGCGACAGCATATGACATCCCGCTGAGTGGACAGTTTTGGTAGCCACATCAGGCCTTTCGTCCGCGCTCGTTCCGAAGGGAAGTCAGTTGTATTCCAGCGGAATATCTGTCCAAACCTCCGAATAAATTGTTTTACATTGTTTAAAATAAAAGATATTATACTTGGTTATTTTGCCAAACATACTTTATTCAATTTGTCGTGTAGACATACACAACAATAGAAAGAAACGAAATCACAAAAAATATTTATTTATATTTTTTTATGACTTGTGCTGTGCATTGTATTAAAATGTTTGTAATAACAAACCTCGTTTGATTACTTTCCTTGTCTACGTAGCTACTTCTATAGTAACCTACTAAATCGTCGGTGAGGTTCCCGGTAAATGGTATAGTCAGCACGAATTCGTCACAGGGCTTAAAGTTTACGGTTGACTTGACGTGCATAAATTCTTTATCTGGATCAAAAGACACACTGCTCACTGGGATGACATTTTCACCGCCGTTGGCCACAACAACACTTTTGGTATCGATGTTCAAACTGGTCGAATGCAACACTATGGTATCGGTAGCTC
>NW_021773046.1:11748-12909 GCF_005508785.2 Acyrthosiphon pisum | reverse complement strand
AAACATGAATTTATCCTCCAAGTACGTGGTCACGTTTAGTTCATAGCTGATGGGTTTGAAATTGGTAGGTAGTTTGAAATCGCTAGTTTCTTCCCGAATTAACAACCGATCCCATTAAGGACAATGCGATGATAAAAATAAGTTTAAAGCCCACAAACTTCATTCTAAACAAATTTTAAATACACATATATATAAATAGGTACTTCATAATAATATGATTATTTTACACGTATATATTTTTTATATTTTTTAAATTTTAAAACATTTTATAATTAATTGGCATTGAACCAAGTACCTATTATTTTTAGAACTCCATTGGCCGTGCTGAACATAAGAATTATGTTATTACTTTTGTAATGATATGATAACACCAATTTGCCATAGTGCTAAAATAATAGGTTATAGATAATAAATGTTTGATAATATAGTATTTATATTTATTGCAATTGTATTGAATTTCATATGACAAATAAGATGATATTATGATTTATTTTGTATCGTATTTTATTATTTCTAAACATGTTGTTTAAAAAATAAAAAATATATTTTGTATAAGTCATTTATAAAGACATTAAAAAAAATATTATTCCTAATACATTTTGTACAATATATGAAATATATCTCATGTCTCAGGGTACTGAGACTCCGGCCGGCGCAATCCATCGGTAGACGGGGTGGTGGGCGTGCGGGACAAGAGACACCCGCACGCCGCTGAATCAACTTCTGAATCCACTACAATATCGCCGCTTTCCGGCCTGCCCGGGCGGAATACTGCCCTTACTTCGGCAGGGGACACCGTGTCGCCCCCAATCGCCAGTAGCGACTCAGGTCGCTCTGGACATTGGATAAGGAGGCGGAGAAGAGCGGGGCCGATCGCCCCCAGGATGAGTCAGTCACATTGACAACAGGCAGGATAAGATTGCACGTAAACGAACCTTTGACTAGTCCCGGCGCATCAGCTCGTAATGAGACCGACTCCATGCAAGGAACGGCTGAGGCAGTCGAAAGCATAATCGACTTCGACCCCAGCAGTCTTGCCGAAATAGCCGGAAGTGAACCAAGGACGTTAATTAAAGTACAAGTTAAAGATCGCAACGCGTAATGCATGAAATCGAAGGTCTATTAACGAGAAAAAGCTATGACGTCTGCTTAATACAAGAA
>NW_021773046.1:10092-11698 GCF_005508785.2 Acyrthosiphon pisum | reverse complement strand
CATCCGACCCCGTGGCCGCGTGCGCTCGCCGACTCGCTCGACGACCGCCCGCGCGCCGCGACCCCCGACCGAGCGTCGACCGAAAGATGGTTAACACGTCGAAAGACCGTACGTGCCCAGTCGTGCGTCCGCGCACGGCGCGTGGCCGTAGAAGTTTCGTCGAACAAAACAAAAAACAACCGACACCGAGCGGCGGATCACTTTTACTATTGGTAATATTAGTACATCGTAGTATCGGTACATTTCTAGTTGCTACATAATAGAATATTAGAATTTATATGATCATACATTTAATATAACTTATAATTAAAAAATATATTTATTCCAATATTAATATTACTCGGGGATGGTACTGGAGAAAATAAAAAATATTCAATCATCTTCAAAACATTTTAAATAATCCTTAGGCCCAGCTAATAATTACATAAGTTATTATTAATATTTTGTTTATGATATTAAAAAGCTATAATTGAGTATGTGGTCTACCTACCTTATATAACTAAAATTATGTTATCGTGCATCCATTTTAACTGAAACAAAAATGATTCAAATTAATATTTATCAGGTTGTTAGTTTCAAATTTTTATTTTTAACCATCACTACAACAGCCGTCAACCGCCAATCAAAAACTACAAAAGCATATAAAATTAAAATGCAAACTGGTGATATATTTTATTAAATAATGCAATAAATAATAAAAAAAAATTATAATTATAAGCATACCTATGCAGTTTTATAAATAATAACAATAAATGAACAAGAATATATTTCAAAATATTTAATAATTATATATAGATAGAAAAATCTGTTTTTCAATGCTAATTCCAGCTTCATTGTTATTACATTGTATTGTATACAATACAATATATGGTTTCTTTCCTCTATGTATCTCATATTTCCAATTATCTGGAAGTGTGATTGACTCAAGATCACAACATATTTTCTCAAACTTTTGTTCAGTGGACAAGACTGAAGATTCTTCAGAAAATTCTGGATCAATATTCAATATCATTATTACAAGGATGTTCAGAAATTTTAGATTCAGCCTATAAAAAAAAAATATTTACAATACTTATGTATAATATATAATGTATACTAGGTAAACCTATATAAAATAACTCCAAAATTAATTATAAAATTGATATACAACATTTAAATATTTAATATATAATATTTATGTATAATTATATACAATATTCATGTAATATTTATATATTGTACCTAATTAATTAATATTTTTAGTAAAATTGTAAAATTTACCTCTACTACTTTAATGTTTTTAGAAGAGATTAATGAACTATCTCGCTTTCTAGGAGACTTTCTTTTAGTTTGTGGATTCGATAAATATTTTGGGCCAGGAAATATGCATGGGATAGCATCTTCTTTTAGTTTTGGATACTTTAAATTTATCTGAAAAACATTGGTCATTTAAATAAATAGTTAATCAGATAAATAAAATAGTCTAAAATAAATGAGTAATAAAAAAAAAATTAAGAATTATTCAGTTTTAATTTTAAAATGTAATTTATCTAGATACTTACACACACTTGTTTATCACCAACCCCTGAAGTCCATGTTCTAATAATTTGTTCATCAGTAAAATGAC
>NW_021773046.1:6981-10042 GCF_005508785.2 Acyrthosiphon pisum | reverse complement strand
ATTTATCAGGTTGTTAGTTTCAAATTTTTATTTTTAACCATCACTACAACAGCCGTCAACCGCCAATCAAAAACTACAAAAGCATATAAAATTAAAATGCAAACTGGTGATATATTTTATTAAATAATGCAATAAATAATAAAAAAAAATTATAATTATAAGCATACCTATGCAGTTTTATAAATAATAACAATAAATGAACAAGAATATATTTCAAAATATTTAATAATTATATATAGATAGAAAAATCTGTTTTTCAATGCTAATTCCAGCTTCATTGTTATTACATTGTATTGTATACAATACAATATATGGTTTCTTTCCTCTATGTATCTCATATTTCCAATTATCTGGAAGTGTGATTGACTCAAGATCACAACATATTTTCTCAAACTTTTGTTCAGTGGACAAGACTGAAGATTCTTCAGAAAATTCTGGATCAATATTAGGGTGGTCCTAGTCTATAAGGTATGAATTTCTAATTATGTCTTTTCTTAAATTATACTTTTTAATAATCTTCGAATACACTTAAAAATGATGTACAAGAAGTTCCATGTGAATTGAACAAGGTAAACCCGTGCCACAAAAGAGTTGAAATTGTCTATATCTATTTTTTTTATGAAAATAGCATATTTTTCTTAGATTTTAAGCATAGTATATTAAATAATGATTCTATAAAAAAAAACAATATTACATAATTTGTTAAGAAAAATATTTTATATTATTTATAATCTTATGCATTTTTTCATAAACTTAATATTTATCTCGAAAATTATATTTTAAAAATAATAATTACAAAAATCTTGCAAAAAAAAAAAAATATTATTTATTTTGTCGAAAAGTAAATATTAACATCAGAATAATATTAGTAAAATATTTGTTGATATAAAATTACGCTAAATATACCAGGACACCGATAACGAGATAATATTCTTATGATTATTATGTCAACGGTATTTTCTAATCTAAAGTTTGAACATTGAACAGACCGATAAGTAATATTGTGACCGTCTGTTAGTTACTATTAGAATTGAACACTAGTCTACAGTGCTATATCAGCGTATCACAAACCCGAGTGCCACTACATATTAACTGTTTATTGTTAAATTATATTTAAATAAAAAAATTTTCATTTTTTTTGTGTTTAAATTATTATAATGGCTTCAAGAAAGAGTTTACGTAAAGATTCTCATACATTTTTAATTGGCTATACATCAAATCAAATTGTCGGTAGCAAATTATCCTATAGACAGGCGTTATCGGGTTCTTTTTACACATGCGTGAAGTTCGTCTTAATTTAAACGAAAGTGCGAAATTAGTAATAGAAAGAGGTAAGTGTTTTTTGGCAAAAGGCACGTATACCGGGTTAGTGCTGAACAATATTTAAAAGTTTTCAACAATATTGGGGCAATTAAATACCGAAAAATTTGAACCTGGAACTATAAATGAGTTTATACAAAAAAATGTGAGTGATGTGCGATCTGATATAATTAATTTTGTAATTGATTATTTACAAATTAAACAACCCTAGGGAAGATTATAGAGTTGTTGGAATTGACGATTATTTTTCTTGGGGGAGTGCATCCTCGAGGAATTTCTTTAAGAGTACCCGGAGCCATCCATCATGCCAGATGGATGGCAAAAGCTATATACTGTTTTAAAATATTTTTATTCCGAAGTCAATTTCGTTTAACACAGAGAGAAGAAATGTCTATTGCCAGTGTGTGTGTCTTCATTATTCGACTATACATAAAAGCCTGGTTTGTTGCACCTATGGCTTCGAGAGCACCTTACCAAGATCTAAATTTTTTAAAAGATTTAATAAGATACCAGTCTATTGATAAAAGTATATCTGAAGTCACAATTAAAAAAATGTGTGGCCATTTGTGGTATCTATCACCCGAGGCAGCTGCGTTATCGTTTTTCGATCCACACGTACCAGTAGACACAAAAAGAAAAATGATAGCAGCTCTTAATATGGATACAGAAGAAGATAATATAAACCGATATGTTTTGAACCCAAAAGAGTCTATTGGTATATTAAATAAAGGCCTTGAAGATTTTATTTGTGTGAGCTCAATGCAATTCTTTAAACGTTTCAAAATAAATACTGACTTTCTTACGACTGACCCATCAAAATGGAACGATGATGAACATTTTAAAAAATCTACTGCTATTGTCACCAACATAAATGTAGTCAATGATATTGCTGAAAGAGGAGTTAAACTTATAGAGGAATACAATACAAAAATTACCAATGATGAAACTCAAAAACAATATTTGCTCCAAGTTGTGTGTGACTACCGTAATAAATACCCAGACTCCAAGAAGAGTACTATTTTACAAAAAAAGTTTTAAAAAAATTGAATCTTTGAGTATAAACATTAATAAAATAAATTTTTTTTTTTAAATATGAACATTTTATTCACAATATTAATTAATGTAATTTTTTTCAAAAAATATTTGTTTTATGAAAAATGTATAAGATTAAAAAATACACAAAATTTTATTTCAAAAAAATTATGTTCTTATACTTTTTTCGATACAGTCATTATTATTTGTGATATACTTGAAAAACATATCAAACGATGTTGTTTTCTACAAGACATGGATTCGCAACTTCAACCCTTTTGTGGCACGGGTTAATATTGTCCGATTCTCCTAAAACTTTTTATACATCGTTTTTATAAGTATTCAAACCAATTTAGGTTGTATAATTAACACATTTTCAAAGTTCAGTTTTAAGGACCACCCTAATGTGCAGTATGATAATCAATAAAAGTGATTTACACCAACATATAAAAACAACACACTTAACAGATACAGGTATGTATACAAATTCATTTAAAACATGGTAGTACAAGTATAATATAATTAATTTTTATTTATTTTAGTAGCAAAGGAAACTAATACAAATAGCGCTTCAACTACAGATTCTTATTATGATTCTGAAGAAATCTTAAGTTTATCAGATACAGGTATGCATACAAAATTGCTTACATAATATTGTGTTACATGTAAATTATACTCCTTTAATATTTGTCCGTAGAAATGTGTCTGG
>NW_021773046.1:5674-6931 GCF_005508785.2 Acyrthosiphon pisum | reverse complement strand
AAAACAATATTTGCTCCAAGTTGTGTGTGACTACCGTAATAAATACCCAGACTCCAAGAAGAGTACTATTTTACAAAAAATGTTTTAAAAAAATTGAATCTTTGAGTATAAACATTAATAAAATAAATTTTTTTTTTTAAATATGAACATTTTATTCACAATATTAATTAATGTAATTTTTTTCAAAAAATATTTGTTTTATGAAAAATGTATAAGATTAAAAAATACACAAAATTTTATTTCAAAAAAATTATGTTCTTATACTTTTTTCGATACAGTCATTATTATTTGTGATATACTTGAAAAACATATCAAACGATGTTGTTTTCTACAAGACATGGATTCGCAACTTCAACCCTTTTGTGGCACGGGTTAATATTGTCCGATTCTCCTAAAACTTTTTATACATCGTTTTTATAAGTATTCAAACCAATTTAGGTTGTATAATTAACACATTTTCAAAGTTCAGTTTTAAGGACCACCCTAATCAATATCATTATTACAAGGATGTTCAGAAATTTTAGATTCAGCCTATAAAAAAAAAATATTTACAATACTTATGTATAATATATAATGTATACTAGGTAAACCTATATAAAATAACTCCAAAATTAATTATAAAATTGATATACAACATTTAAATATTTAATATATAATATTTATGTATAATTATATACAATATTCATGTAATATTTATATATTGTACCTAATTAATTAATATTTTTAGTAAAATTGTAAAATTTACCTCTACTACTTTAATGTTTTTAGAAGAGATTAATGAACTATCTCGCTTTCTAGGAGACTTTCTTTTAGTTTGTGGATTCGATAAATATTTTGGGCCAGGAAATATGCATGGGATAGCATCTTCTTTTAGTTTTGGATACTTTAAATTTATCTGAAAAACATTGGTCATTTAAATAAATAGTTAATCAGATAAATAAAATAGTCTAAAATAAATGAGTAATAAAAAAAAAATTAAGAATTATTCAGTTTTAATTTTAAAATGTAATTTATCTAGATACTTACACACACTTGTTTATCACCAACCCCTGAAGTCCATGTTCTAATAATTTGTTCATCAGTAAAATGACTGGCACAAACTACTGAATTTTTAGTAGCAATCAAATCTTTCCGGGGTATTTTATTTATCCACTTTTTCTTTAAATTTTCATCCGTAGGAAAAGAAAAAGTAGATACCTTAATTGTACTATGGTTAGACTTGTATCCAGTTTTGCACCGACTACACAACATGAACGA
>NW_021773046.1:0-5065 GCF_005508785.2 Acyrthosiphon pisum | reverse complement strand
AGGCATAATCCACTATAATAAAATACTGGACCATTATAATTTATAAAAAGAATTAAGTAAATTCAGTGTTGTGAAATATTTGAGTAAAAGTATTCAAATATTTTTTTAATAATTTAATAAATATTTGAAAACATTTTAAATACTATTTCATTGTATTGAATACTACTTACTAATTATAACTATAATTTACTAGGTAGTTGATATTAAAAAAATACTGTAAACTTTGTCTCAAATACGATTTAAAAGTAATACTTAAATGAATTACAAAAAAGATTTTGTTAGTAATTTTACGTATTTGAATACTATTTTTTAAGATATTTTACAACACTTTTATTTTAAGTAATATTGCAACGACAAGTTCAAAATTACATACCTGAATAAAGAAAAGCAGTATAATGCACCAGAAAAGTGAAAACTTTAAACTTTAAATAAGGCCGTGATTTAAACTTTACTGTTGTCCGTTATAACTTAAATACTTGATGTAATAAATTAAATTATCACTATTATAGTCTATAATCTATAACCCTACATGCCACTAGCGCTCTTAAAATGTGGTGAAAATGTATACTAAACCCGTATCGCGTACTGACCGCAGCTGCCAATGCTATTTAGATAGACGATAGCTAACCTGTATATCTTTAACCGTGCGGTGTACAGATACTATAGTGTGTGATAGTACTATCTTAAATCGTGTTCCGAACGAAATGTTATCAGTTTCAGTTATTACTGTTATGGTTATTATTTATCGGTGTTTTGAATTTTTTGATTTTGCATTGTAATCGAATTTCGAATTTTCGAGTCATTTTTTGTTCATAAACTATTAAAATTATAATAACTTAACATTTGTAAAGACGTAAGGTCGTTATTCAGTTATTCGTTCCTTCGATTATAATTTATATCCTAGGAATACGAGTCAGATTGCAATGGCTGAGCAAAAAAGATGTAACAGCAGTAATAATTTACTTGATTATTTCGAAAAGCAGACTAAACAAATGAAAGTAAGTCTCTTATTTTAATTTTATATAATAAACCTAATTCTGATGTCTAAATTATAAAACTTTTATTATGAGTACATCTGACAGTGACAATTGTATGGTAATCAGTACAAATAAGGAGTCAAATGCAATATTACAGCCAGATCAGGTTATTATTGTTTTTTTTACATTTTTAATGAAGATATTAAAAATAATAAAATATATTTTCTTTACAAATTACACATTCACACAGTCCGATACAAGATTACAACAATCAGTATTTTTCATAATATAATTAAATCAATTTTTAATTTGAAAAGTTAGTTCAGGGTAAGTGGGTAACGAGACCCGACTATGAACTAGTTTATAAAGGTTGTATTAGTCATTGATTTTAAATCGAAGAAGTAGTTTTATATTTTGGGCTATTAAAATAATATAGTGTTAAAGCACAAAGGCAAATTGTGTAAATTATAAAATGTAAGTACTCCTTAGTCCTTTAAATTATTTACAACTGTCATATTTGCTGGATAAGTAATTATGGATAGTGTGCTTTTAAATTTAGTTAATTCATGAAGGCTTTTATTTAACTGGATACCTACCTTAAATTTACTAATTATCAGGAAGTCATTAAATCATTATAACAAATGACTAATAAGTCTTATGCAATTTACTGCTATTATGCTTCATTATATTTTATAACTTTCTAAGCTTAATTTCATTGGTAATAAATATTAAATAATAAATTATGCTATAATATTACAATTAATACGATTAAATGAGTATATCTGTTAATTTCAGACTTATTTATAGTTTATTATTTATACTAATGCTTGATATAAAAAAAAAAATAAATGCTTCATTTTTAATATGATTGCTTGCCATTGCTTTTTCTGGTTAAAAGCTTACATTTTTATAGTTAAAATAAAATATTGCTTTTTGTAATTATTTCCGGTTAATTTATTTTTACTGAATATTATGAATGATGGACTCCAACCCATCAGTTAAATATAATGTGTACTTAAATAATATATTTTTGTGAATAGTATTCAAATCATAGGTACTTTAACTACTAAATTATTTTGTGGTTATGTAGAAAACAGATATAAATCTTACATCAGATGAAGATGACATTGTGCAAGTTGCCAAACCAGACTGTTGGGACCTCAAACAAGTGAAATATTTCTCTGATGAGTACCAATGGTTATTTTTCAACGGAAAAAATTTGGGCTGCAAGTATTGTAAAAATACAAATTCAACATTGTTAAAATCTCAAGGTGTTCATTGTGCGAAAGAATGGATTAATGGTGAAGTATGTGGTATAGGAGACAATATGAGTAAGCAACAAGCTAATTTAAGAAAAAAAATATGCAAGCACAGAAACTCCAAAGCTCATATACATTGTGAACAGATTATTGAAAAAAGTAAATTAGATGTGATACCTAAACAACTAATGAAATTATCTGATATTGAGTGTAAGAAAACTGAGTATATTTTTAGAACAACATACTACATTGCAAAAAATCAACGTCCTTATAGTGACATGCCTAAATTAATAGATTTACAAGCAAAGAATTCTTTAGATATGGGACGTATACTGCAGAGTGATAAATCTTGCGCTAATATTATAAATCATATTTCATCAGAGATGAAGAAAATAATTTGCAATGATATAGTTGAACATAACACAAAAATTTGTATCATTGTAGAAGAGTCAACTACTCTTAGTCAAAAAACCATGTTAGTCATTTGTTTAAGGACTGCAATTGCTGATAATAATATTACATTTTTTTTTGATATTGTGGAGTTGAGTAATACATCAGCAGACTCAATAAAAAATGCTATTTTGTCAACTCTTGCAATGTATGGTTTAATTGATGAATATCTGAAAAACAATTTTGTTGCATTTGTTAGCGATGGGGCTTCAGCAATGTTAGGTAGAATATCTGGTGTTGGAACGCAGTTAAAAAAAATCGCTTGGAATTGGCTGTATGTGACACGTTAAAAGATATAAATGCAATAAATCATTTTCAATTTTTTATTGAAAAATTGTATTCTTTATACCACCAGTCACCAAAAAACTCAAATATTTGAGTTGAAAATGTGTGCTGCATCTTTAGAGCAAAATTTAATGAAAATTGGAAAAATATTTACCATAAGATGGGTTGCCTCGAGTGAGAAAACATTGAAAGCTGTGTGGAACAATTTTGAAGCATTGAACAAACATTTTTCTAATTCTGCCATAGATAATTTAAGAAACGGTAAAGAAAGATCCAAATATTCAGGTTTATTGAAAATACTTGCTTCTGTAGAGTTTGTTGGCAATTTAGGTAAGTATATTTTATGTAATATTTTAATTTATACTTTATAGTTAATACATTTTATGATATAAAATAATATAAAATTATATACAATTATAAATGATTGTACAATGTTTAATTATGTAATTATTTTAATAATATATTAATTATTTATTATAATATTGTGTACCAACAATTATTATTTAAATATTTTTAATTTTATGATATTGTTTATTATATTTTAATTTTTAGGTATTATGTATGACGCTTTAACTGAGTTAGCTGATTTATCTTTATTACTTCAAGATAGATGTTTAAGTCTATCAGAAGCAAATAGTTGTATTGATCGAACAATTCGAATTTTTGATTCTATGGCAGAAAATCATGGACCCAAGTTTAAAGAAGTAAATGATGCATTTGCCAAATCAGATGCAGAGTTTAAAAATGTGAAACTAGCAACCAATAAATCAATTCCAAAAATCATTTCATCACAGTTTTTTAGAAGCCTTGCAAATAATTTAAGAAGTCGGCTGTTCACAACACAGGCATCACATATGTCATCAGTAAATGACAGTCAATTTAAAGAAAAGTATACACAACTACTCAAAGACCTAGATTATTTAGATGTGAAAAATTGGCCAGATGATTGTGATATAATGTATGGTGATGAAAACATAAGAAGATTAGCAGAACAGTTTCAAGTAGATGAAGTTGCGTCTGTAAGAGGATTTCGTGTGTTTATTGATACTAAGAATAGTTCCACAGTACTCGATTTAAAACCTTTATTAGATATTATAAATACAGTAGCTATATCATCATCTGAGTGTGAGCGTGTGTTCAGTTCTATGAATAACATTGTAACTCCAAAAAGAAATGCATTGTCAACCACAAACATGTCATCGTTGTTATATATACATTGTATTGGTCCTCCTGTACACTTATTTGAACCAAACCATTATGTTACATCTTGGATACGCAACGGTAATAGATCAGCTGACGAAGTATGCGGTTCAAAAAGAAATTTAAACGATGAAGAACATACTCATAAAAATATGTGGTATCTTTTGAATGAAAAACATTAATATTGTTATCTGTTTTCAGTTTTATATATTAAATAAACTGAAGATTAATTATAATTTTTTTTGCTATCTTTACATGCAAGTTGTAGATATTGCTATGAAAATATACTATATTTGGAATTCAAATATGTGTAGCTGAAAAGTTGTAGGTATTCAAAATGTACTGAAGGTGGGTGGTGTGGTAGGGGGGGTGTGGGGGGCGAAGCCCCCCACGGGTTTGTGTTGATTAATTATGCACTTGGAACGCAGTCTTTGTATCGTTGGATTGAGCTCCTCTACTTAATTTTTCCCAATTCGAGCACTGACTATAAACATAAATTATGTATAGTATTAGGCGGTACAAGTTCACCCAAAGAGTATAAACATAAGCTGTATAACGTCCTTGATAAAACCGCAACTCAGTCTGTCTCTCTCGCACATATGTTAACTTCAATGATAAGACCTCATTCCTAGTCTATTATATTATACGTCTATGGTTCAGAGTGACGACGCCTTATCAATACACCTTGGTATACGTATAGGGGTCCAGAGCATATAGAGTTATATAGAGAGGCCGTTCCATTTTATCGTGAAGCGCAAGGCTAGCCACTTTTAGAAAAAAAATTACTGTATTCACATTTCACTTCTACCTAATTGTGAACAATAATCTCTATATAGTATTCAGTAGGTAGTTCAATAATTTATTTAATTTGGTATTTCTATTAAAATAAATAAA
>NW_021773044.1:0-1432 GCF_005508785.2 Acyrthosiphon pisum | reverse complement strand
AAAATTTCATGTATCTACAGTCATTCGTTTTAAATTTACACCAAAAACCAAAATTAATTTTCTCGAAAACAGATTTTGCGTAAAAAATCCCGTTTTTCATAATTTTTCTTTTGTTTTTCACGGCGCTTTTGAAAACTATTGGAAAAATTTTACTTTTGACCCCCCAAAGTACCAACTAGATTCACTTTCCTATCAGAAAAGATACTGTTGAAATAATTGTCATTAACTACCTTTCGTCTAATCGTCTATGGTGTATACCTACTTAATAGTTTAACCGATAATGGTTAACTTATCAGTTAGCTCCTTGCTAAAAACTCTAGGAAGATTGAACATAGGTAATGTAACCTGGCCAACAAATTCTACTAATTTCATAATTCTTAAATAACTGTGTGGATAATTATGGCACAAATAACAGTAGAGTTTATTATAAAAAAAAAAAACAATTCCTTATTTATTTTTAAATTATAACGTTTAACAAAAACGAAAAATTAAAATGACGTTTAAAAACTGAATAACGTTAAACGGAAAAAATCAAATAACGTTTCAACGTAAAATAACGTTAAACATTAAAATTGTATAACGTTATAAAGTACAATAACGTTAAACACTAAAATTGTATAACGTTTAAATACCCAAAAACGGAAAAACGATATTTTATTTTAGAATTTAAGCCCTGTGCTCAACCCCTTCCAAAGTTATTCAACGCTCAAAGTGAGGGAATCGGAGACATACTAAGCCCCCCCTTTGGAATTTTGAAAGAAAATTAACTCCATTCGTTTGTGCTTTTAGTCCTGTGGTTTGTGCTTTATCCATTCCCGAGATTTACAACTTTGAAAATTGGGAGTAGAAATGTAGTCTCAGCTACATTCTGAAGCGAAGAAGTAATAGTATTTATACTTACAGATAATCTGTTTGAACAGCTGGCTTGGGCAGAATTTGGACCTATAGCCACGCAAGTCTGCCATAGTGGGTTTTACTACTGTTTGAATGAAGGATATTGAAGGAAAGTTGTGATAAGTTGAGCTTCGACGCTGGACGCCACTTTGAGAAGATGGATAGAACGTAACCGTATTTATACTATTGTGTGTGGTTCTTAGTGTAGCTTGTGTTTGGCTGCATTTTGCCACGTTAGACACACATTTCTGCTAGTTGTTTTACATGCACCATGTGCGTGTCTTAGTTATTGTAACAGTTTATACTCTCTTGTCAACGATTGTATGTTGTTGAAAACCCTATTGCGAGCGTGTGTGATTGCATGTTCCGTAGCACTTCTTACATACATCGCACGGGCATGGTTTTTCAGCTGTGTGGATCTATCGGTTAGGTTAAGTTGCCAATAAAGTAAACACAAAAATATAGTCATCGCCCAAAAAAATATACTCATGATTCTATTTTCGTAACATTTATATAAATACAGTGAAACCCCTATTAA
>NW_021773043.1:0-756 GCF_005508785.2 Acyrthosiphon pisum | reverse complement strand
CAACTGACGAAACTCACTCACCGACTTAGCCAGAACTTTAACAACAACCTAAACACCGCTTCCATCTTTCTTGACGTGGAGAAAGCCTTCGACCAAATCTGGCACGTAGGTCTCCTCTACAAACTATCCCTACTCAATATGCCGACTGAAATCGTTAAAATCATCGAATCCTTTCTCACTGACCGCACCTTCATCACAAAAGTCGAATACTCACTCTCGTCCACCAGACACATACTCGCAGGCGTCCCTCAAGGATCCTGTCTCTCACCTACTCTCTACTTGACTTACATAAACGACATACCAACGACTCCTAAAGCACATCTCTCTCTATTCGCTGACGACACAATATTCTTTACTTTCGACAAAAACCCGAAACGAGCAGCCATACAATTACAACACCAACTCAACCTAGCTACCACATGGTTTCATCGCTGGAGAATCAAAATTAATCCGACCAAAACTGTAGGTATCCTTTTCGGACGTTCAAATACTTCTTCCATCCCACCATTACTACTCGACAATCATCCAGTGAACTTATCCAATCATGCCAAATACCTCGGCTTTACGATCGGGCGAAAACTCACCTTCGGTAAACACGTCCAAGACATCACCAAAAAGGCAACTCGCGTTCGTGGAATACTTTACCCCATAGTTAACCGTTCTAGCCCCGTCCCAACAACTTCGAAACTCAACATTCTAAAACTCTACGTCTCTTCATATTCTTTCTTATGCTGGCTCCTCTTGGGCACCTTTTAT
>NW_021773042.1:0-1030 GCF_005508785.2 Acyrthosiphon pisum | reverse complement strand
GAAAATTTTAATAGAAGGCTCCTAGTATATTGTTTCAAAGGCAGATGAAAAATATTAAAAATCGTTAGTCACAGTTTTTTTTTATAAGCATTTAAAGTCAAAAAATGACAAAATATGGAAAAATCACGAAAATTTGCAAATTATTTCGAGTTAGAAATTCATAAAAATTTTTCTTTTTAAATCTAAGATTTTAAAATGTAATACAAGATTCCTTATAGGATAATCTACCTTTATCAAAAAAAAAAATGTCTATAAGAAACTCAAATTAAATTTTTATGAGCGTTTGAAATTCATATTTTTACAACATTTGATATTCACACAATTTCTCATGTAGCGATTTCCTTATTTTGTTGTTATTCAAAAACGAATAACTGCAGATACATGAAAATTTTACTGAATGTTTATATTAGCATTTCATATACACCATACAATTTTGAAAATAATTTGACTCTTTTTGAGCTGTTTACGGACATTGTAAGTTTTCTATTTTTTTAGTTTTTTTTTCTATAAATATCAATAAAGTTTTATCTATTGGGCCAAAAAGTGTATACATTTAATACAAAGCTCCTGATATATTGTTACAATAGCAGTTGAAAAATATTAAAAATATATAGGCACAATTTTTTTTTATAAGCATTTAAAGATCGAATTTTGAAAAAATTTATCAAATTTAAGATTCAATAATTATTTTGTAGTTAAAAATGTATGAAATGTTCAATTTTTGTATCTAAGAATTGAAAATTTAAAACAAGATTCCATGTAAGTAATTAATTCTGTTACCAAAAAATCTAAAAAATACATTTACACAGTTTATTTTTATAGTCAAACAGTTTATTTTAAGTACAAATTTGGACGAAATTACATATTAAAAACCTAGGATAACTATTTTAGTTATTTTGTTGTGATTGTATAATATTATTCGTGGGTACTTGAAACTTCTAAAGTAGGTATACTATTATATATCTATGATAGTACCACGGTTTTTTGTTGATGTATAACGCGTTATAAGTACCTAATAGATATTATGATA
>NW_021773041.1:0-465 GCF_005508785.2 Acyrthosiphon pisum | reverse complement strand
GTATGGCATGAAGGGCTGCTATCCAAACTTAAGAAATGTATACCCCCCGTCATGGATCTGCATATTCTAGTATAGCAGGCATCAGAGCTGGCGTTCCGCAAGGAGGGATTCTATCCCCAGTTTTGTTCAATATTTATACCACAGACCAACCTACTATGCCCAATACCATAGTGGCGGACTACGCAGATGACAAAGCTATAATATCAACTAGCGCAGACCCTGTTTTAGCTTCCACTTATCTTCAAAATCATCTCTCCCAAATGGAGAACTGGTACAGGAAATGGCGGTTTAAAATCAATCAAACCAAATCTACTCATACAACTTTCACCCTTAAACAAGCCAAATGTCCGGCTGTAACTCTCTATAACATCCAAATTCCCTCAACCCCTACGGTTAAATATCTCGGACTAACACTCGATCGCTGTCTCACTTGGGCACACCATATTAAAACTAAACGGCCACAGC
>NW_021773040.1:0-816 GCF_005508785.2 Acyrthosiphon pisum | reverse complement strand
CCTCACTTTGAGCGTTGAATAACTTTGGAAGGGGTTGAGCACAGGGCTTAAATTCTAAAATAAAATATCGTTTTTCCGTTTTTGGGTATTTAAACGTTATACAATTTTAGTGTTTAACGTTATTGTACTTTATAACGTTATACAATTTTAATGTTTAACGTTATTTTACGTTGAAACGTTATTTGATTTTTTCCGTTTAACGTTATTCAGTTTTTAAACGTCATTTTAATTTTTCGTTTTTGTTAAACGTTATAATTTAAAAATAAATAAGGAATTGTTTTTTTTTTTTATAATAAACTCTACTGTTATTTGTGCCATAATTATCCACACAGTTATTTAAGAATTATGAAATTAGTAGAATTTGTTGGCCAGGTTACATTACCTATGTTCAATCTTCCTAGAGTTTTTAGCAAGGAGCTAACTGATAAGTTAACCATTATCGGTTAAACTATTAAGTAGGTATACACCATAGACGATTAGACGAAAGGTAGTTAATGACAATTATTTCAACAGTATCTTTTCTGATAGGAAAGTGAATCTAGTTGGTACTTTGGGGGGTCAAAAGTAAAATTTTTCCAATAGTTTTCAAAAGCGCCGTGAAAAACAAAAGAAAAATTAAGGAAAAACGGGATTTTTTACGCAAAATCTGTTTTCGAGAAAATTAATTTTGGTTTTTGGTGTAAATTTAAAACGAATGACTGTAGATACATGAAATTTTCACTGGTTGTTTATATTTCCATTTTCTATACATGATAAAATTTTCAAAATATTTATAATTTTTTTTGAGCTGTTTACGGACAATTTCAGTTCCAATTT
>NW_021773039.1:0-978 GCF_005508785.2 Acyrthosiphon pisum | reverse complement strand
AAAAATACTTCGATCGCTAGGCTGTACTAGACCGTGTCTGGGTTAGTGACTGGGCTAGTGACTGTGTATCTGGGCCCATAACATGTTGAAAGTGCAGCTCGACAGACTAACCATTTTAGTATTAATATAAATGAATAACAACATGACAATATGATTATGTATAAGTATAATATATAATAACGTACAACTGGACAATTTAACGTGACTGTACACACACACCGTATACGCACTGTACGACGGCAACTGTGCAAGTGATTCTTACATATTTCAAAGGCCCTATATATATGCACAACCGAGGTCATGTTACATCCGTATAGAGAGTGAGTCTTACCCTCGTATAACTAGATACTAAATTGTACACACGTGTCAAGGCTGACTACTAATATTAATTGTATATTTCAACAAGAATTAATGACAGTACTTCTAACCTCAAGTCTATCTCTGCTGGTGTATCTCAAGGTTCCAAACTTGGTCATATTTGTTCAACCTATACGTTTCCGACATCCCTCAATCACCACGCACACATATTGCTCTCTTCGCGGATGACACAACCATCTTCAACGCCTCAAAGAGCATTGGAGTTATTTTTAGTTTACGTCGCTATATTACCCCCCCCCCCCCACAACTAAAATTTGACAGTGAAAATATACCCTGGCAACGGACGGTTAAATACCTCGGTGTAACTCTTGACAAACGACTCACGTGGCGGCCACACATTGCATCCAAAGTCCAGCAAGCATACCAGCGCATCTCAATGCTTTATCCCATCCTGAACAAAAATTCAACTATACAAAAAAAATGCTCTATTCTAATTTTCAAACAAATTATACACCCAGTTCTTACCTACGCTTGCCCGATATGGGGTAATTGTGCATCCTCACACATCAAAAAAATGCAAATTGTCCAAAACAAAGTCCTCAGAATAATTTCAAATGCCCCATGGTTTGTCAGAAATGCGAATCTCCACAAAGACTTTCA
>NW_021773038.1:0-1389 GCF_005508785.2 Acyrthosiphon pisum | reverse complement strand
GGGTAAGTCGTGGATGTCGCTCTGCTGTACAGTAGGTTACAAGTGGGTTACTGTAATGGATGGAATTAAATTTGAATCCAATGATATTATATCATTGTATACGAAAAACGATTCTGAACGGAGATGATTTGTCAGTCTAGGATATATTATTTTTAAAGAAAAACTTATGAAGAACCTTGTACCAAATTTTAAAAACTTAGTTATAAAAGAAAAAATTTTTACGATTTTTCAACCACTAAATTACTTGCAAATTTTCGCAATTTTGACATATTTCGTATAAATTTGAACTTTAAATGCTTATAAATAAAAATTGTGACTATGTATTCCTTTTATTTTGCAACTGCTATTGTAAAAATATGTTAGGAGCCTTGTATTAAATTTCCAAATCTTAGAATTAAAAAGAAAAACTTTTATGAATTTCTGTCTAAGATAATTTGAACATTGCCGTAATTTTTACGTATTTAGTCAAAATTTGAACTTTAAATGCTTATAAAAAAAAAATCGTGGCTATATATTTCTTTTATTTTTCAATTGCTATTGTAAAAATATATTATGAGCCTTGTATTAAATTTTGAAATCTTAGATATAAAAGGAAAATTTTTTATGAATTTCTAGCATAAAATAAGTTACGAATTTTCGTGATTTTTACATAATATGTTGTCAAAATTTGAACTTTAAATGGTTATAAATAAAAATTGTGACAATGTATTCCTTTTATTTTGCAACTGCTATTGTAAAAATATGTTAGGAGCCTTGTATTAAATTTCCAAATCTTAGAATTAAAAAGAAAAACTTTTATGAATTTCTGTTTAAGATTATTTGAACATTGCCGTAATTTTTACGTATTTAGTCAAAATTTGAACTTTAAATGCTTATAAAAAAAAATTGTGCCTATGTATTTTTATAATTTTTGAATGGGAGTTAGAACAACATATGTGGACCCTTCTATTAAATTTTCAAGTATTTTGTCCCAGCTAATTTTTTTTTATCAACATTTATAAAAAAAAAATCAAAAAAAATCGATTATTTCAATTGCCTATAAATAGATTAAAAATTAGTGAAATATTTTGAAAATAAAACTATATAAAGAAAATGTCAATTTAAACAACTGGTAAAATTTTCAAGTGTCTACGACTCATACTTTTTGAATAATAACAAATATCAAAAATCGTTTGAGGCTAAACCGTTATTTAATGCGGTTTTGTAAAAATTTAAATTTCAAACACTCCTAAAAATTTTTTGTCTTAGTCCGGTTGAGTTTTTTTTACAGATATTTAAAGAAAAACTTATGGAGAACCTTGTGCCAAATTTTAAAAGCTTAGTTATAAAAGAAAAAAATTTTACGATTTTTCAACCACAAAATTACTTGCAAATTTTCGCAATTTTGAC
>NW_021773037.1:0-977 GCF_005508785.2 Acyrthosiphon pisum | reverse complement strand
ATATACGCTTCGTATATTGTCCGCGAACCGACGCAGTCGGATTGCCTACCTATGTGATTTGATGACTGATAGCTAGACAATCAAATACACCTAGGTATCTACTTTACACTTTTTATGGAAGGAGATCGTATCTATTTACAATGTTCTGCTAGACGCTCAAACTTTTAAACATTCCCGCCAAAGCGCCAAGTCTTATCTCCAATCCATATCAATAATCCTTATCAGAAATCCTTAACTTTCGTCTTACAACCTTTGTGACTTTTATAATTCCAACGAAATTGTCTCCAAAACCGGTACCCGTTCTCAGCGAGTCCAACGGGCGTCCGAGTTTCACTTAGAGCTAGTCCTATACTATAAAATAACAATTCCGAGAACCGTGGCGCCCCCTAGGTATAGTGTACCAATGGAACAGAAAACGCCGGCTATAGTGAACCCGTGGCGTAAAAAATTAAACACCGCTCCGTTTCTACAGTCCGCCTGACCCGTTCCCGTTCCCGTTCCTTAACGCGTCCAATCGCGTACCTTCGCCGCGGCGGCGGGCGGTTGGTTTTCAAATGTTTCAAAACTAAACGTTTTTCGAAAAATATTACGCTTTTTACGCCGTTTTTCACTTTTTCGACATTTTATCACCCCCGTCACTCCTCTATTCACATATAGTGGGGTATTTTGGGGCACTACTTAGGCTTAACTATCGTACTTACTGAATTGATTTGAATAGTTTATTATTTTTTACGCTGGAGCACAAGAATCCCAATTACTGCGGTTTGCAGTACTGACTAAGTATAACGCATTTACACACAAACACCTCTCAAAACACCCCAACTTTGAGGAGTTATATCTCGTCAACGGATAAACGAAAAATGAAAATTTAAACGTGATAATTCATGAGAAAAAAAGCCTTACTAAATTATGAAATTTTTAGTATGGGTTGCCATTTGAAAATCAAAAGTTGATGGTGGTTTACCTAATAAATATAA
>NW_021773036.1:0-1625 GCF_005508785.2 Acyrthosiphon pisum | reverse complement strand
TTCAGTGAAATTTTCAGGTTCTACAGTCACTCGTTTTTAATTACAACAAAATAAGAAAATCGTTACGTAAGAAATCGAGTGAATATCAAATGTTGTAAAAATATGAATTTCAAACGCCCATAAAAATTTAAATTTGACTTCCTTATAGATATTTTTTGTTTGATAAAGGTAGACAATCTTATAAGGAATCTTGTATTACATTTTCATATCTTAGATTTAAAAAGAAAAATTTTTATGAATTTCTAACTCGAAATAATTTGCAAATTTTCGTGATTTTTCCATATTTTGTCATTTTTTGAACTTTAAATGTTTATAAAAAAAAACTGTGACTAACGATTTTTAATATTTTTAATCTGCCTTTGAAACAATATATTAGGAGCCTTCTATTAAATTTTCAAGCTTTTTTTATCCAACAAATAAAATTTTATTGATATTTTTAGAAAAAAAACTAAAAAAAAATGGAAAATGAAAATGTCCGTAAAGAGCTCAAAATAAATCAAAATATTTTGAAAATGTTATGGTGTATAGAAAATGCTAAGATAAACATTCAGTCAAAATTTCATATATCTACGGTCATTTGTTTTAAAGTTACACCAAAAACCAAAATCGATTTTCTCGAAATCAGATTTTGCGTAAAAATTCCCGTTTTTCCTTAATTTTTCTTTTGTTTTTCACGGCGCGTTTGAAAACTATTGGAAAAAATTTACTTTTGACCCCCCAAAGTACCAACTAGATTCACTTTCCTATCAGAAAAGGTACTGTTGAAGAAAATCCAAGCACTTTTACTGTCCTAAAACGTGATGACAGACACAAAAAAAAATAAAAAAATAAAAAAAAATAAAAAAAAAACACACATCATTGTAAAATCAATACATTCATCGTTCCACTCAGAATCTAAAAAATGTGTATTTTTATTACAATATTTACATACATAATATGAAGGTGTTTAGCTGTTTATCTGTACAATTATATTACCATTATGGCATTAAGTGCTATATTATGGTATACGTACTACCTTACATTATCAATATTTAAATTAAGTATTAAAATTATTACAGTATAGGTATATCATAATATTGAGAATAAGTTTTTATATCAAATATACTCCTATAGGTACTCCCATTCTGCAAATGAAGGCAAAAATTAACTTTAGTTAGTTAAGCTAAGTCAAGCCAACATTTAGAAAGCTATAAGTTCAGATTTAATAAACATTATATTTCACTCTTAACTCTTAAGTTTAAAGTTAACACTTGGAAAAATATGAATTTAACTCAGTTATGTAATTACTTTTTAATTTAGCCTTAAGTTAATGCATTTTAACTAGCGTAATACCCACCTTTAGCAATGTGTACAAAATACGTAATTTCATTGTAATTCATATTAGTGAATTTAAGAAATTATATATTAGATAACTAAATTTGTCAGTTTCTATGAAACACTATAACACTATATACCTACAGTTCGTATACCTAGTACCTAGTAGGTATTCTTATTTACACTTAATTTATAGGAAATTTAATGAAGTGATTTTTGGAAGAGCAAAAGTATAAAGTTCATGGAAAAAGAACAGAACAAAATTTAAAATCATCGAAACTAATCATTTGTCTCACGTGTCTCGAAAATAC
>NW_021773035.1:0-1332 GCF_005508785.2 Acyrthosiphon pisum | reverse complement strand
CCCCATATCCTGTCGATAGATACGTGATTTATGTGTTTAGAAAATATGACTCGCGAATAACCACTCGGTTATTTGACTATATAATTAACCCTTTAACCTTTTGTTGTGTTTGCGTATTTGCAATTTGACTATTGCCAAATTGTTTAAGGAGGTCGTTTACCTAATCGCTTATGCCGAATTTAACTATTTATATATAATGATATTTATGTGTTGTGAGTAAACGGTTACTATCCGTTACACTTATATATATAGCAAGAACCCGTGTGGCTCTCTTTTTCCGACTGGGTATAATATTTTGAACTAGCGTAAGGAAACGGCCAATGAGAAAATTCCGTTTCCCCCGGTGGGCGGTCTAACGGCGGCGGCGGAGCCGTCGCTGCTTTATCACTCTTTCTTATCACTTTTTGCGATTTTTTTCAAAATTTTTCGAGATTTCGAGTTTTACCCCCCCGGGGAGCCTCGGGGGGCCCCGTTCGGACCTTATTCGCCTTCCCCGCTAGATTTATAGGCCGCGCGCGGCCGTACTTTTTTCCCGTCGGGCCCGTCGCGGCCGAGATCACGTGCAAACCGAGCGCCGCCGTCCCGCGTGTCGGTCGATAATTTTTTGGAAAAGTCGAGTTTTACCACTCATAGACGCGTCCGTCCTCCCCGTCGTCGACTTATTCGCCTTCCCCGTTAAATTTAAAGGCCGCGCGCGGCCGCGCTTCCTCCCGGACGAGTCCCGCGGCGGACGAGTCGATCGCGGAGAGCGCGGCGTACTCACGATTTTAACAATTTTTCCGACTTTTTCGACTTAGGTCGCCCCCGACTCCTCAACGAGACGTCGGACCTCCCCGTCGAAGACGTATTCGCGTTCCCCGCTAAATTTATAGGCCGCGCGCGACCGTACTTCTATCCCAGCGAGTCCCGGGGCGTAGCGACGTCGCGGAAAGCAGACGGCCCGCCGCGCCGCCGTCGAGTAGGTATCGCTATATACAGGCATAAATATATGCGTCGGGACGTTCGATTTTTTTCGCGAATATCGCGTTTTCGACGTCCGAGAGCGGCTAAGCCGGTCGTACGACGTCCGACGCGGCCTGATCGCCCGCTCCGACGCCCGAAGCGGACGTGCGAACCGCGTTCGTAATTCGCCGGAACGGCGAAACGGCTTAAGAGTCAGAGATTTGACACCAGTTCTCAACTCAGTAGGTAGGCAGGTCGGTTAGGCGTAGGTGCGGATGACCCGGGGTCGTGGTTTCGATCCCGGCCCCTCCGGGATTCGAATTAATTCGTGGCGGCCGTGTTAAATTAATTTTTTTTTTTCGGATCGAATTTTTTTTTCCGCCTTTTTTT
>NW_021773034.1:4583-9484 GCF_005508785.2 Acyrthosiphon pisum | reverse complement strand
TTTTTCATTTCTTTGTACAAGTGTTTAAAACGGTTTTCATGTATTCTGTTATCTACATCAATTGGTTTTATAGGATCCATTATCCTACATTCATTAGTGCTAAAATCAACAATGGCAACAATCCAATGATTTTTGTTAATATTCCATGGTAAAATAACTATACCGTTCTCTTCAATGACAATCTTTCGATCCATATCTTCACCGACATCTCTTTTTGCCAACAAGGAGCTCACTAATTCGCATGGCAAAACTTCAACATTTTGCAGTCCCAGTTCAATCACTTTTGTGACTAGACAAATGTCTATCACAAAATTATTTAACCAATTTGGTTTTGATAAAGTGTTAAAATCACTGAATAGTAACTGTGGAAAAAATGAATTACCATTCTTTCTCTTACAAATGTAATCGTATAATCCAACAATATAATTATTAGTTTTTGGCATCTTGACATGTTTATAATATGTCAAATCTTTTGGCAACATATTGCTGTAAAGCTCTATACCGTTTGAATGTCCCATATTGAAGGGAGACTTGTGACTTCCAGGTGTAGATAAAGACATTTTAACGGTATCTTCGACCATAGACACCCCATCAAGAAGAATTTCATTACTATTTTGTAATTGATTTCCTAATTTCTTGTCAGATACCATCAATTGTTTGGTGGTATCTATGATATTTTCGCACTGTGACTTTTTAAACGGACGGTAACTTTTCGGTTGTAAATGCTTGTGCTGTTTTTCTTTCTTTCCCCATGCTTCTACAGAATCAAGAAAAGTCTCATCGACATTATCTCTTTTTTCTCGATTATAAGACTCATTTGACATTTTAACTCTCTTATTTGGTAACTCGTCTTGGAAATTAAGTACTTTAGTACATCTTTTTTTTCTAATACCAAGCTCTACTTGTTTACAAACGTTGGTCACACGATTGCGCAATGTTGCCACGAATCGTCCGCATTTCAGTCTGCGATTGCCCTCCAACATATCTATTTTAACAGTTTTAAACCATGACTCTACTGTAGCGTTGCTCTGTCGTACTGAAACACCATTGTTGACTGTTGTGTTCATAACAGGCGTCCACAGTGGTATAAACGGTACACACTTTAGTACAAAACTGTCTAAATACTCTTCATTAAAATATTCATTTGGTTCATTATCTAATGATGGACTATGTTCAAGTCTATTTTTTATTTGTTCTTTAATTTGTTGAAATTTACAATACAACATGGAATTCCTCGTCGATGTTTCACATACAACTCTATTTATGTCACCAAAGCTGCAATCATTGTCATCTATATCATATGATAGTAGACCATTTTCTTTGCACTTATTTTGTAAAGTGTTAAATGCACATCTCATCTGCTCGGTTTTAGTTTGAGACAACAATATAACTGTAAACGAAATGAACCACTGCATAATGTCGTCCATCTTGTCCGTGTTGAACAGAATACATATCCAGTCGATTACACAGTTGTTAATAAATTTTTTGTTTTACAATTTGAATGAAGTCACTACTGACCTTGAAATAAGTGAACACATGGTTCACAATTATTTTTGTGTAATGGTTTACACACACATTAATGATTGTCATGTTTGATCCATCAACGGCTTCAAACAAAACTGTGTAACACCAATTGAGATAATCAAAAATGGAAGAAAAACCACTCCATCCTATACATAATGCATGCATTTGTGCATAACTAAAATCAGTCACTACATTAGTAGACAATGGCCAGTTTAGTTTTTTCCTTAAAACAAATGCTTTAAAAGCGTTGAGCCACTGAGAAATTGCTACTATGTCATGTGACGAGCTGATCATTTCTACTATTGGACAGGTAATGCTAGATTTCCCTGGTAGTGGAGCGTTCACCACTACATCATAATACAGTACTCTTTTGCTATCGTCGCTAGCTTTTCTTACTACAGAACCCGTAGCATCCAAATAACCAGTTATCGTTCCTTTGCATTTGGATTTCAATTTTGTAAGTAGATTCAATTGTTCATCACTATAACAATGTACATATGAAGGTAAACCAACATATTTTATATAATTACTATTTTCAGAATACATCAACAACATGTCTACCATATCGTCTCTGTTATAGTCATCAGCACTTATTGCTTCCGATCGAATTCATCTGAGTACGTCGACCGACTTAACCTTTTGATTGTTACCTCGGGCATGCTTGCTCGGCGAAGCAGATTTTACCGCTTCATCATCGTAAGTAAATACTTTCGTCTTTTTCAACGTTCCTCTGACCAAGTCTCTTTCTATACCTCTGACATGATTTGTTAGGGCATAATCAGGATTGTGGTAGTAATGTAAGCTGGTACTCCACACATTGATCAAAACATAACTGCTGTTTATTTGAGGTTCAACAATAAGTTTAAAACTTTTGCATCCAGGGTGACTGCAGTACATATAGATATGGCAGTACGAGCTTTTAGGATAGTTTACTGACCTTACGTTGATAACACATGTGTTGTTAACAGTTCTAATTCGTTTCCTCAACATTATCGGGAACTTTGTTGTTTCAAGACGAATATTTCCTTTTTCATTAACTGACCTTCTCTATATGTGCAGCCAGAGAATGTTCTAGAATTGTTTTCTCTACAGCTAGCTTTATTTGGATATTTATTTTCTGCCCCAGGGGGCAATACAACGCCAGACTTAACTGGTGTTATCTTCAATAAGGCTTCCTTTAACGGGGTGTCTACTTTTAGGTATTTTTCACCTGACCTTCTCAGCGATGGAGAAGTAGCAATGTCACTTTTTTTTGGTATCGGTGTACTGTTAACTACAGTTTCAAAATTTGCCGATGTTATTGTTATGTCGCTTACGCATCCAGTTTCCTTGGTATCAATGTTTGAAACACAATCATCAAAAGTTGTGTTCAAATCGTTTGACTTCAATGACAAAACACTCACTTTTACATTGGCTTTGTTTTCTAACAAATCTAAGTTATTTATACTCATATTCAATTCTCCCTCTACTTCAGAACAATTGCTTGGAGTATTTATTAAAGTAAAAGTTGAAAACGAAGAAGTATCCAGGAATATTTTTTGACATAGTCTGTATACTGATTTTACGTTTTTACTATTCTTACATATTTTTAATTGTCTACAAATGTCATGAATTACACTTGAATTGAAGTTAACAAAATCATTTCTAGAATAGTTTTATCTATGGACAATTGTTTACAAGTAATTTAACACAATATCAACTGTGTCAATTGAAATTACAATTTAATTTTTATTCCAAAATTGGTAGTTTATTTTTTACACATGACTAATGACTTTATTATAATGTAAAAAACTTAACATAAAACAATTAGTTATTATATTATTAGTATATTATAAGTATTAGCCGAAACTTGATGCATTTAAATATTTTTTCCTAAAACTTTTATGCAACGCTCGTCTCTAGGTGAATGCAGCTCATGTTATGTAAAACGCAATGTGGTGTACCAATTTTATTTGGCATTTTTTCAGTAATTTTTGGTTAAAACGTAATTTTGTTGTATTTTTCTACTTTTTGTAGATATAATTGCAATTTTCCTAGTTGAAAAATGTACACTTTTTTTACTTGTTTGATAAAACTCGATATCAGAACAAAATTATTTACCATCCAGAAATAAATTTTGCATATTAAAATAACTTGTTGAAGAAAAACCAAGAACAGTGTACAAATAACCAAGGCTGGGCATTAACAATTTAAAAAGTTAAAGTTAAGTGACTTTTAACTAAGTTAGCTACTTTTTTGTCCATGTTATTCAGTAATTTATGAGTAAATTTATTGTGTTGTCGTGTTCAGTTAATTTTATTCCTAAACCACAGATGAAAAATTTATACAATTTAGTAAAAATTATTATTATAAAAAAAAAACTAATAATAATTTGAATTATTAAATTTATATTAAATTTATGAGTGTATATTTAATATTTATTAAATTAATAAATAATAATTTATAATAATAGTTATTATATTGAAATATTTTTCACAATCTTGTTTTTATATTGCTTTCTGCGGAGCTGTATAAACAAATAAAAGACATTAAAAGAATTTAAAATATCAAAAGATACATTTGTATGTAACACACGTGTATGTGTGTATAAAAAAAATATTTATCAGTAATAAGCTTCCAGTTCTGTTAAAAGACTGTTTTTCAAATGCATTATTTAATCTTATTACTAGGTACCTATTTTGTATAATTATATTGACATGTACAATATAATACCATTATAAAATAAATATATAAAACTGAACAACAATAAAATTATATAATTCAACATTTCAATTATTTACTAAAAGAAAACATAATATGTTTAATTTATTGTATTATCTTATCATTGAGAAAATTACAATTGTATCATCATCCAGTTATAATGAAAAATTAAAATATTATTCTTTAGTAGCTCTCCTAAATTTAACTTATGATAGTATAATATTTGAAACAATGATAAAAAGGATATGTGTGATGTATGGATGTGACTTGATGAATTGGACCACAGAAACCAGTAAAATATTCCAGCGATTTTTGATTCACTATTCATTGTTCATCAACAGCTTGTCATTGTGGTATACAATCTAAAATTATAAAAGCTGAAAATAATTTTAGCATTTCAATAGGTGATATTAGATTCAATTAAGCTAAGATTCTACTTTTAGGTTTGGGCTTGGTCTTAAGTTTACTTATAAATTAAAATATCAAAAAAAGCAGGGGGGCTGGAAAATATTTTTACTTCTTTCAAAATGGGTAAATTCACTTGTATATTATAAAATTGCATAGTAACAGGTTAATTATCAAATTTGCTATGTAATGTGTTAATAAGATAGAGACAAGACATGCAAGTTTTTGTCACCAATAATAAGACAAAGGAAATTTTTTTTTTATTTATTATA
>NW_021773034.1:1218-2661 GCF_005508785.2 Acyrthosiphon pisum | reverse complement strand
AAAATTGAAAATACTGAAAAATACGTTATTAATAATATAAAATTATAAAATAATAAATATGATTGGTATGATGTATATAGTATAATTTAAAACTATAAATAATTAAAACTAATATTTATTTCGTTTTCGATATTAAGGGTTTCGGTGCCAGTATTTCCAATTTTCGAAATTTTTTATGCTATTTAAACGGTACTGATATCGATACGGTGAGGGTAACGATAAAATTGAGCTCATAGTTTTAAATGGCATCATCGCATCGGTCACATCGATACGATATTACCGGACCGGTGAAAGGTACACGTCATGCCGATATCTTTTGTGCGGTACAGTAAAAAGATACACATGGGAATATAAGATTAAATGGGCGCTTGCACACTGCTGTGATATAATGACGGTACGGTCTCAAATATCGGGTATACAATCAAAAAGTCCTAGGAAAAAAGTCCGTGGTTAAAATGTCCGAGGTATAAAAAGACAACGGTGAAAAAGTCCGAAACATAAAAAGTCCGGTGCATATAATTAGCTAAAAGGAAAAATACCATGTTATTATGGTAGATGACAAATATATAATATGTACAAGCATTTTATTCATTACACTTACACACTAAAATACAAAGCACAACTTACTTATTTTCCTAGTGTGGGACTTTTTTTACCGGGACATTTTTTTCTGGAACTTTTTTTTCCGATTACCACATAATTCTAATCATTGGATTTTTTTTTTTTTAATTATTTTAAATATTGTTATGTATATAACATAATATACCGGAATTTTTTTAGGCTTAGGACTTATTTACGGCGGACTTTTAAAAATTAAATATCTTATTTTTCACGTTTATATTAGATTTTAACAAATTTCAAAGTACAATATACAAACATATTGTGTAGATCAATAAAACTTCAAAGCAATAGTCAATAAAAATAATATAGATAATTTTTCCCTGAATTGCGATAACGTCTCAAAGCATGTTGTGCCATTATATTGTATTTTAGAATAACTATTGTACCTAATACCTTACAAACAATCTATATAGGTAATATTAATTTAGTAATTTCTTTTTTATTATATAATAATTGACAAGTGTAAAGTTTTTTAATTTTTTTGCTCCTACATATGACATTTATCTATTTAAGTTAAAATAAAATAAGAGGCGGCAATTTTGATCTGCCTACATATAAAAAATTGCTTGCGCCGGCCCTGCTCTGACTTTTGTACCGTGATTCCAAATATCATATCGGAGGACGGAATTTGCGCCGGTATTTCTACAACGTTGCATGCACAATTTTTATCTTGTACCGGAACTGTAAAATTCATTTAATTTGAATCAAAACTCAAAATGTATACTGTAAAACCGGAAAACCTATACAGAATCGTGTGTACCTTATCATTGAATGTATACTATATAGTGTATAGTTTATACTTTATACTATATACTGTCGTGT
>NW_021773034.1:0-1168 GCF_005508785.2 Acyrthosiphon pisum | reverse complement strand
ATGGGTAGTGTTTATTTTCATTTAGTAAGGATTAAGGAACTTCATTGCATCAATATAGCATTTAAAAAAATCTATTATTCATTACGTCTGTGATATTGATGATTATTACAACTGTAATATTCTCGTCGTTAGGGCTGGTCAGAGTAATATTCTGATAGCCGGTTAACCACGAGTATATTATGTTTTTGTAGGACGCAAGGCCACTTGCGTTGATGATAAAGATGTTGACAGGATTGTTATAAAATAAATATAGACTGATGAAATATTCTAAATGGTTTATTAAAATTATTCTTCAGTAAAATTTTACTAAGTCCAAATAATTAAATTATTACACAAAGTGTCGTGAAGGTGCTCGTAGTGCAGTGGAGAAAACACGTCTGAATACAGGCCGTCTCCGGTCTGTTTTTATAAGGGCCCAGGCTCTCCTACCTACCCCCCGGTCCATTGTCTTATCCATAATGCGTCGTTGCGTTTATCGATGTCCCATGTACACGTGTGGTCCTAATCGTGTGGTTGATTCCACGAACCGTCAATTATTTGTTGCGCTCGCATCCTGTTTTCTGGTTTTGATTATTATGTACTTTTATCTACTTTATGTAAAACAAGCCCCGTACCCTGCTGTTAGCTATATGGTTTGTGGTTTTTTTTTAATGTAATGGTTATGATTTTATTATAATATTATTCTCGATTAATTTTACTGTTCAGTGATTCATATATTTATAGTATTTACATATAGATAATTTTGAGGGTCTGTCATTCCTTTCAGTATCATCTCCTATCTTCTATGTTATTATTTTAATAGTAGTTTATATACTCTCATCTCGATTACCTACGTTATTGTAATATTATGTTCCCTATACTGGTATTATTTACATGAAACGGATACTATCCGTTACACCTCCCCCCTAAAAAGTTCATTTTTATTGTCTGAACAATAAAAATTAACTCAATTGGAATTTCCATCACTTCAAGCACCTTCCTATGGTTAACAGTTTACATTTATCATTATTACATTATATGTTTACATATGTTTGGTTACAATTACATAGCTTAGCTACATTATTATTTTCAATTACATAGTTCAAATACATTGTTGTTTTCAATTACATAATTTAAATACATTGTTGTTTTCAATTACATAATTTAAATACATTGTTGTTTTTCAATT
>NW_021773033.1:0-709 GCF_005508785.2 Acyrthosiphon pisum | reverse complement strand
AAAGAAATTAAGAAAAGATGTACTTAAACTGTTACACGAAACACACTTAGGTTTTAATAAAATTTACAAAATAGCGAGGGAATTATTTTATTGGCCAGCTATAACATCTGAAATAAAAACATTCGTAGGACAATGTAAAACGTGTAATAAATATGCAAGAACACAGATAAAAAAAACACTAATTAACCACAATATACCTGAAACACCTTTCAATAAAGTAGGTATTGATATAGCCGAATATGCTGGAAAAAATTTTCTGATAATGGTAGACTACTTTTCAAAATGGTTAGAAGTGGAATTGCTAACTAATAAAACTTCAGCAGAATATATAAGCAAAATGAAGAAAATATTTAGTACACATGGTATACCGGAAGTGGTGGTTGCAGATAATATGCCTTTTAATTCAAATGAATGTAAAAAATTTTCTAATGAGTGAAATTTTGTTTTTACTACATCCTCTCCAAATTATCCTGAAAGTAATGAACAGAGTGAAAAAGCAGTAGGAATTGTCAAGAGTATGTTAAAGAAATGTCAAAATGATAAGGTGGTTGATTTTGAGTTATATAAATTAAATTATAATAATAGTCCAGTGGCTGGATTACAGTATTCACCAGCACTAATATTAATGAGTAGAAAATTGAGATCTAAAGTTCCATATAAATTAGAAGATCTAAAACCAAAACTTATATATGAAGATGCACATAAATTA
>NW_021773032.1:0-813 GCF_005508785.2 Acyrthosiphon pisum | reverse complement strand
TTATTAGTTATTACAGCTGTTTAAAGTCATTATTTTTTTATTAATTATTAATTTTATTCGTTAAGTCAACAAGCTTGAAATTTAATACGAGGTTCTTAATATATTCTTACGATAGCCGTTGAAAAATATATAAATAGAGTAACATTTTTTTTTTATAAGCATTTAGTTCGAATTTTGACCAATTACGAAAAATCACGAAAATGTGCAAATTATTTTAATTTTATTTTTAAATCTAACTATCTAACTATCTAAGATTTGATAATTCAATACAAGATTCCTCATAAGTTTGTCTACCTTGATCAAAAAAAAAATGTTTACCGCAAAGTCAAATAAAATTTTTATGAGCGTTTGCAGTTCAAATTTTAACATCATTGGATATTCATTTGATTTCTCATGTAGCGATTTTCTTATATTGTATTTTTTTTTATATTTTATTATATAACAATACATTTTTATTTGTTTGGTTAAAAAGCATTAAAATATAATACACGGCCCCTAATATATTTTTACAATAGCAGTTGAAAAATATTAAAAATACATATGCACAATTTTTTTATAAATATTTAAAGTTTTAATTTCGACAAAATGTATCAAGCTTGAAATTTAAAATGCGGGTAAGTGGATTTCACTCTGCTGTATAGTAGGTAACAAGTGGGTCAATGTATAATGGATTGTAGTAAACTTGAATTCAATGATATATGATAATTTGTATCCAGGATAAAAAAATAAATAAAAACCATTGTAAAACCATTAGCTTCTAAAATGATTTAGTAGTTAAAAATGTACCTATATATATTAATAACAACAATATAA
>NW_021773031.1:0-782 GCF_005508785.2 Acyrthosiphon pisum | reverse complement strand
TTATCAAACAAAAAATACCTATAAGAAAGTCAATTTAAATTTTATGATCGTTTGAAATTCAAATTTTTACAACATTGGATATTCACTCGATTTCTCATGTAGCGATTTCCTTATTTTGTTGTAATTCAAAAACGAATAACTGCAGATACATGAAAATTTTACTGAATGTTTATATTAGCATTTCCTATACACCATACAATTTTGAAAATATTTTGACTCTTTTTGAGCTGTTTACGGACATTTTCAGTTTTAAATTTTTTTAGTTTTTTTTTTCTATAAATATCAATAAAGTTTTATCTGTTGGGCCAAAAAGTGTATAAATTTAATAAAAAGCTCCTGATATATTGTTACAATATCAGTTGAAAAATATTAAAAAAACATAGGCCCAATTTTTTTTTTATAAGCATTTAAAGATCAAATTTTGACAACATTTATTAAATCTTAATTTGAAAAATTATTTTGCAGTTAAAAATGTATAAAATTTCCAATTTTTGTATCTAAGAATTAAAAATTTAAAACAAGATTCCACGTAAGTAATTAATTCTGTTACCAAAAAATCTAAAAAATACATTTACACAGTTTATTTTTATAGTCATTTTAAGTACAAATTTGGACGAAATTACATATTAAAAACCTAGGAGAACTATTTTAGTTATTTTGTTGTGATTGTATAATATTATTCGTGGGTACTTAAAACTTCAAAAGTATGCTATTATATATCTATGATTTTACCACGGATTTTTTGTTGATGTATAACGCGTTATAGCTTATAAGTACCTAAT
>NW_021773030.1:0-871 GCF_005508785.2 Acyrthosiphon pisum | reverse complement strand
AAAAACGAATGACTGTAGATACTTGAAAATTTCACTGAATGTTTATATTAGAATTTTCTATATACGATAAAATTTTGAAAATAATTTGACTCTTTTTGAGCTGTTTACGGACATTGTAAGTTTTCAATTTTTTTAGTTTTTTTTTCTATAAATATCATTAAAGTTTTATCTATTGGGCCAAAAAGTATAAAAAATTAATACAGGGCTCCTGATACATTGTTACAATAGCAGTTGTAAAATATTACAAAAACATAGGCACAATTTTTTTTTATAAGCATTTGAAGTTAAAATCTTGACAAAATTTATCAAATTTAAAATTGAATAATTATTTTGTAGTTAAAAATTTATAAAATGTTCAACTTTTATATCTAAGGATTGAAAATTTAAAACAAGACTCCACGTAAGTATTTAATTTTGTTACCAAAAATTCTAAGAAAAACATAAGCACAGTTTATTTTTATAGTAATTTTAAGTTCAAATTTGGACGAAATTACATATTAAAAAACCTGGAATAACTATTTTAGTTATTTTGTTGTGATTGTATAATATTATGTGTGGGTACTTGTAACTTCTAAAGTATACTATTATATATCTATGATAGTACCACGGTTTGTTGTTGATGTATAACGGGTTACCTAATGGATATTGTGATATGATTAATTTGAAAATTATTAATAATACTATAGATAAGTATACCTATAATATGTATGTCTAATATCTAGACTGACAAACCGTCTCCGCTCAGAATCGTTTTTCTTATATAGTGATATTATATCATTGAATTCAAATTTAATACTATACATTATACAGTGACCCACTTGTAACCTACTGTACAGCAGAGCGACATCCACTTACCCACCTTTTTTTTTTT
>NW_021773029.1:0-819 GCF_005508785.2 Acyrthosiphon pisum | reverse complement strand
GTACCAAATTTTAAAAGCTTAGTTATAAAAGAAAAAAATTTTACGATTTTTCAACCACAAAATTACTTGCAAATTTTCGCAATTTTGACATATTTCGTATAAATTTAAACTTTAAGCACTTATAAAAAAAAATTGTGACTAACGAGTTTGGATTTTTTTTTATCACTGTGAGAACAACTTATAAGAAACCTTGTATTAAATTTTCAAAGTTTTCTATCCAACCCAAAAATTTTTTATCGTTATTTTAAAAAAAAATACTTAGAAAAATTGAAAATTTCATTTGTCTATAAATAGCTCAAAAAAAGTCGAAACACTTTGAAAATTTAACCCTGTATAGACAACGCTAATATAAACATCTGTTGCAAATTTCAAGTGCTTCCAATAATTATTTTTTGAGTTCCAGTAAAATTAAGTTTTCGTTTTTGTCAAAAATTGGTTTTGCGTAAAAATTCGCGTTTTTCCGTTATTTTTTTAAGGTTTTTCCTGCCGCTTTTGAAAAGTATTGGGAAATTTTCACTTTTGCCCCCCCAAAGTACCAACTAGATTCACTTTCCTTTCAGAAAAGGTACAACTTTTGAAAATCGAAGCATTTTTACTGCTCCAAAAGTTGTCGTCAGCCCCAAAAAAAAAAAAAAAAAAAAAAAAAAAAACACACATCATTGTAAAATCAATACATTCATCACTTCGTTCAGAATCTAAAACAACTAAAAAACGACAACAAAAAACAACTGAAAAACGATAACAAAAAATCCCAAAAACCGAAAAAAATTTAATAACGAAATCAAAAACGAAAACGAAAATAAATAATAATATTATACA
>NW_021773028.1:0-1076 GCF_005508785.2 Acyrthosiphon pisum | reverse complement strand
AATTTTTAAGTGAGTTGAGAACATTTTTAATTTACGCTATATTATATACGCCGGGTGTACCTATAGTGTATATACTGTTTCACGAGAGAAGGTACACGAGTCGCGCATCCGACTGCCGCCGTCAACAGCGCGGAGGCCAAATTTCCCCCACTTTTTACTGCCCGACGGCTACGTATGCGAACGAGTCGTTGCCGACCGCAGCCGGAACATTTTACGATCGTGAACGAACGGGCGAAATTGGTGGGAGATGCGCATCGACAGACGAAAAAACGTGTACCATCTCTCGTGAAACGGAGTATAGGCATCGTAGAAAGGCAATGGAGAGATAACTAATAAATAGAATCTGTATGTGTATTGGTTTATGTTATCGGTGTGCATTTTATCGTTTAAAATATAATTTTAATAAAATAATAATAAAAAAAATATAATTTGAGTATTGATGTACGCGTGATGCATGAGATTATTTTTATCGATAATCTTCGGACAAAAAGAATAGGTTACAGGTATCTGAAACCCCACGGGCCGTCGTGTGCCCGTGCCGTGCAGCAAAATACGTATTGGCGGTGAATAATTATACCTAATTGTTAATTACTCCACTAAAACGCGATATTTTTGGAAATCCTATCTCATTGCACGGTGAAAATACGAGAAGAACCTCTATTCCAAATTTCATGTTCGTACGTTGTGTAGTTTTTGAGTTACAGCGATGAGTGAGTCTGTGGTATTTGGATTTTATATGTATAAAACGTTATATGGGTATTGAAGGTACACCTACATAAATGAATCACGCTATAACGCCTTTGATTAAGTTAATAATAATTGTATGTATTAATAATATTCACATCAAAATATTCTCTAAAAATATAAAGCAGTCTCAAAAATAAAAAAAAAACATTCTAACACTGCAGAAAATGTACAAAACGACGGGGGGCTTGAACGCGTGACTTTAAAGCGGCCAAATATAGCTATATAGGCCGACACTCAATATATTGTTATTTGTTATATATTAATTATGATTTTAAAAGTAATTTTAAAGTAGATATATAAATATATATAATATAAATTCTATATATCCA
>NW_021773027.1:0-837 GCF_005508785.2 Acyrthosiphon pisum | reverse complement strand
TTTGTCCAAATTTGTACTTAAAATGACTATAAAAAATAAACTGTCTAAATGTATTTTTTAGATTTTTTGGTAACAGAATTAATTACTTACGTGGAATCTTGTTTTAAGTTTTCAAATTCTTAGATACAAAAATTGAACATTTTATAAATTTTTAACTATAAAATAATTTTTCAAATTAAAATTTGATAAATTTTGTCAAAATTTGATCTTTAAATGCTTATAAAAAAAAATTGTGCCTATATATTTTTTATATTTTTGAACTGATATTGTAACAATATATCAGGAGCTTTGTATTAAATTTTTACACTTTTTGGCCCAACAGATAAAACTTTATTGATATTTCTAGAAAAAAAAACTAAAAAAATTTAAAACTGAAAATGTCCGTAAACAGCTCAAAAAGAGTCAAAATATTTTCAAAATTGTATGGTGTATAGGAAATACTAATATAAACATTCAGTAAAATTTTCATGTATCTACAGTTATTCGTTTTTGAATTACAACAAAATAAGGAAATCGCTACATGAGAAATCGAGTGAATATCCAATGTTGTAAAAATTTGAATTTCAAACGATCATAAAAATTTAATTTGACTTTCTTATAGATATTTTTTGTTTGATAAAGGTAGATAATCTTATAAGGAATCTTGTATTACATTTTCATATCTTAGATTTAAAAAGAAAAATTATTATGAATTTCTAACTCGAAATAATTTGCAAATTTTCGTGATTTTTCCATATTTTGTCATTTTTTGAACTTTAAATGCTTATAAAAAAAAACTGTGACTAACGATTTTTAATATTTTTCATCTGCCTTTGACACAATATACTAGGAGCCTTC
>NW_021773026.1:0-1576 GCF_005508785.2 Acyrthosiphon pisum | reverse complement strand
TTATCATTTTTTTTTCTTATTTCTAAGTGTTAGACTAATATATAAAGTAATGTTTTGCTATTGATTTGTTGAATTCCATATTGAGCTTAGAAAATGTTAGTTAAGTTAAAGATATTAATGCTGCTATATGATGTTTTAATTATGTGCCATCTTGTGGTGAATTATACTACTGTACCTATGCAATTTTATTGATATAGATGCTAATTTTGAAGACTATAGTGTTAACGGAATATATTGATTATTCACAGAACACCCAACGGTGATTTCCAAAACAATCCTATTATTGACGAAGTTTGAGTCGGGACGAAAGTAATAATATTAAGTTCAAATTTGGACGAAATTACATATTAAAAAACCTAGAATAACTATTTTATTTATTTTGTTGTTATTATATAATATAATTCGTGGGTACTTGAAACTTCTAAAGTATACTTTTATATATCTATGACAATTGACAGTATCACGATTTGTTTTGATGTATAACACGTTATAAGTACCTAATGGATATTGTGAATATTATAGGTAATTTTTTTGTTTTAAGACCATTGATATAAGTCAGGGCTTAAAACCGGGGATATGACTTTATAAACTTTTGTTAATCGGTTACCGGTATCCGCTTTCCAAACTGCAGATAAAGTAGATAACCGATTTAGGGTTCTCAAAATTTACGGTTTTTAACGGTTTTCGTGAAAACCGGTAAACGGTTTTAAGCCATGATATAAGTATAATATGTTATAATACTATAATATTATGTCTTATAGTATAAGACTTATACCTAGACTTTCATACCGTCTCCGCTCAGAATCGTTTTTCTTATACAATGATATTATATGATTGAATTTAAATTTAATACCATCCATTATACAGTGACCCACTTGTAACCTGCTGTACAGCATAGCGACATCCACTTGACCGCTTTTTTTTTTTATTACATACATTCGGAAAATCATATATTATTATTATTATGATCGACGCAGGATATTATACAAACTACGAATGTACATACGGCCGACCAACAATTTTGCTATAGACATTGATTTATTGATTTAAAAAGAATTAATATTAAATAGCTTAACACTTCTGAAAATGTTGGATGGTAGAAAAATAAAAAGTATTTACTAGTTTTTTATGTAGGAATTTAAAATAAAATTATTGTGGATGATGTGACATGATACAGTCATGATATACCTAGGTACTTTATTTTAATTTAATTATTCAGAACATCTGTCTCAGATAAAATATTATTTTATAATAATACCTATTGTAATTTTTAAATTGATTTATAGTATTCTTTATTCCTTATATATATTATATTATGTGTATTTGTCATAAACTAGTAATAATAATAACTCCCTATCTCCAATACAAGCTGCATAATATAATATTCTATTCAAGTGATATTATCCTCAGTTCTAACCATACATTATATAATACATTAATTATTACATGTTATGCATAAGTAATGTTTTAATGAACCTTAATGTTATACATTTTATAACTTATAAAATAATTTTTCTCACAAACTCCTTATACAAACATTTACCTGTGTCATATTCTTGAATAATTAAAAAACAAA
>NW_021773025.1:0-766 GCF_005508785.2 Acyrthosiphon pisum | reverse complement strand
TCGTCGAGATTTGAGTATAGGTACCTATAAAGTAATACATAATACCCTATATATGTATAGTAATTCATTGAACAATTGAAAAATAAATTGGACCTATTTTCAACGTTGAAACAGTGTTTCACTTTTCATTTTGTCATCAATGGCTTAGGAATGTCTTTAATTGAATAATATTATTATTAATTTAACAAGTGTTTTTTGTATCTACACCTACTCGTATATAAATTATAAACCATGCGGTAGGTATACGAGTATAGGTGTACATTATTAGAGCGTAGGTTGTGTATTAATTTTAATTTTAAATTTACCTATTGTTTTGACAGTTATAGTCAACTACTCATCTGTATATCAATATATTATTTATAATTAATAACATGCTATATCATTGTTCATGCACCTAAAATAATGACAAGAAATAATGTAAAATTGGTCAAAAATAATTTGATTTTTATTAAAAATAATATCATAATAATAATCCAACATCTAATTATTTCAATTATTGTTATTGTTTTTGATAAACAATTAATTTATAAATCGTACGTTTATTATTCATATGCAAAAGGAACCCATCGATACTTAAAAATTCAAATTAAAGTCGTACACTCGTACACGCCGGTTGTCATGAGGATAATAAATAATGATAATTTTAATCAAAATGTACATATTATTTAATACTAACTAATTCATTTTTTACATCAATTGTTAATTCACTAGCAATGTTGGGTGCGTATTATTGCGAAAAAAATAGTTATTATAATTAACGAGTTAA
>NW_021773024.1:0-760 GCF_005508785.2 Acyrthosiphon pisum | reverse complement strand
AAGCATTTCCTATACACCATACAATTTGAAAATATTTGACTCTTTTTGAGCTGTTTACGGACATTTTCAGTTTTAAATTTTTTTAGTTTTTTTTTCTATAAATATCAATTAAGTTTTATCTGTTGGGCCAAAAAGTGTATAAATTTAATACAAAGCTCCTGATATATTGTCACAATATCAGTTGAAAAATATTAAAAATACATAGGCACAATTTTTTTTTATAAGCATTTAAAGATCAAATTTTGACAAAATTTATCAAATTTTAATTTGAAAAATTATTTTGTACTTAAAAATTTATAAAATGTTCAATTTTTGTATCTAAGAATTAAAAATTTAAAACAAGATTCCACGTAAGTAATTAATGCTGTTACCAAAAAATCTAAAATATACATTCAAACAGTTAATTTTTATAGTCATTTTAAGTACAAATTTGGACGAAATTACATATTAAAAACCTAGGATAACTCTTTTAGTTATTTTGTTGTGATTGTATAATATTATTCGTGGGTACTTGAAACTTCTAAAGTATACTATCATATATCTATGATTTTACCACGGTTTTTTGTTGATGTATAACGCGTTATAACTTATAAGTACCTAATAGATATTATGATATGATTAATTTGGAATTTATTATAGGTACCTATTATAGGTCAATTTTTTTTTAATACCATAGATAAGTATATATATGTCTAATACATAGACTGATATACCGTCTCCGCTCAGAATCGTTTTTCTTATACAGTGATATTATATCATT
>NW_021773022.1:0-1527 GCF_005508785.2 Acyrthosiphon pisum | reverse complement strand
GGGTAGTAAATAACTCAAATAACTGGTTAAATCTAAATAAAAGAGAAACAGTAGCTTATGATGCAAAAGTTATTTATTTTAAAAAATCATTTGGTCAAAAATTCGTGGACTACCTTGGTCCAACCTATTTTACTATATGCCTATAATTACAAAAAAAAACATTGTATGTAAAATTTTTAATGCCAAAACATTAGTTGTAAAATGGTTGTTTATGTCTCTAGATCAATAATTATTTATATCTGTAAATGAAAGCTCTGTTATCTGTTTTCTTTTTTTTTTCTTTTAAAAACCTAATCTATAAGAAATAATTTACTGTATTGTAAGGTTCATAATAAGTATATATTCACTTAAAATCAAATTGCAAATTTACATATTACATATTATATAAAATAGTTAACTCTATACCTTCGACACAAGCTATGCTTACGGAAGGTATATAATTTTTTTGTTTTATTCAATTTGTATGTTATAATTGTATAAATAAAAAAAATATTATATTAAAAAAAAAAAAAAAATGTGTAAACTCCCTTATAAATAGTCTCCCGTTCGAAGCCCATGTTTCAGGATATCAGTATTGTGGTCCTGGTACGAAATTAAAAAAGAGACTAGATCGTGGTGATAAAGGAATAAACCCATTGGATGCTGCTTGTCGTGACCACGATATTGTGTATGCAACAAGTAAAAATTTAGACGATAGACATAAAGCTGATAAAGTGTTAGAAATTCGAGCTTGGGAAAGATTTAAAACAAAAGATACACCTAGAAAAGAGAAATTAGTTGCGTACGCAGTAACAAACGAGATGAAAGCTAAAAGAAAAATAGGTATGGGTTGTAAACGGAAACGTGCTATAAAAACAAATGGTATACTAGCAGCGAAAAAAAAAAGAATCTCAAAAAAAAAGAATGGTGGTAAAAGGTTGATTTTAGTACCGAGACAATCAGGAGGTGCAATTCCCTTAATACCTATATTTGCAGGATTGTCAGCACTTAGTAGTTTGATGTCTGGAGGTGCTAGTGTGTATAATGCGGTTCAAAATTCAAAAAGAAAAAAAGGCAGTGGTTTGAAATCAAACAAGAATAGGTTAAGGAAAACAAACTGATGATCACGCTACCTGACAGACCGCTTTCGTCTCAAGATATTATAAAATATGTCGGAAAGTTGAAAATCAATCATTTCCGTGGTGTCTTTTCACGTGATACCTTACCTAAAAAACCACATACGATTGAATGTGGTATATTAAACTTGGATACTTCTTCAGGCGACGGAAGCCATTGGGTAGCGTTTTATAAAAATAAGGACAAAGTTGTATATTTTGATAGCTTTGGTGATTTACCACCACCAATTGAATTACAACATTATTTCAGACAGTTCAAAATAGTATACAACTATTCCAACTATCAAGACTTCAATACATTTAACTGTGGTCATTTATGTCTTGAATTCTTACAATGCATGAATCTATTACATTAAATCTGACTGGAAATTCAACTGTATTGTCGACAATTATTTTTCCATCTCTAAACGTT
>NW_021773021.1:0-757 GCF_005508785.2 Acyrthosiphon pisum | reverse complement strand
TTGGTTATTTGGGCAGATCAGGTACAAGCTAGCACCAAATCAAATTATTGAACATTGCAGCAAGTTACATCCAAAAACAGTTGAACAATCATAATTTTTTTTAGTTACAATTTTTTACTGATAACGGAGTGCACGGGTTCAGTTTGGTATGAATGTTTGTGTGTATAGATTAAACCTCTAGGAAGAAGACAGACTAATTTAGGAATGGTTAAATTTGGTTTTTTTTATTCATCTGATATTAGTAGTTATGTTAGGTTAGGATTTTGTATTAATTGATTATATTAATCTACCATAGGTGGAATACGACAAACTTGGTATAACTTTGATACTTTAGAGTTAAATCATACACTTACGTATAAACAGCACGGGGTCCGCGATCTACCGCAGATAGATTGCCTACCTGATAATATACTGCTGCGAACCAGAATTTTTATTCTGGGCCACGGAAAAGTTAAGATAAGTTTTGAACACCATAAACCGATTATTAAATAACGAATTTAACAAAGTTTGAGTCATATAGATTTGGTACCTACATTTAACGGGCAACGAAATGCACGGGATCAGCTATTTAAAAAAAAAAAATATTTATCATTATTACCGCTATAGAAACATTTCAATACGTTTTCATTAATCATTTTTTATATTTACTTTCCGATCACATTAAACGATAAAATTTGAATAAAAAAATTATACATATCAACGTCTGGAGGCAAAATAAACAACCAATCACGGGCGAAGCTGTGACGGGTCAGCTAGT
>NW_021773020.1:0-889 GCF_005508785.2 Acyrthosiphon pisum | reverse complement strand
AAAATAAATAGTATAGGTACAATATGTCAATATATTCAACTATACATACATATTAATGAATAATATTTAATAACTTAACAATTTAATTAAACCATTAAATGTCAAGTTATATATTTTTAATTTGTATGCTTATTAGTTTTTAATTCTATGGGTATGATGATCCGGTCTTGACTTATACAAATTTAAATAATATTTCCAATAAATTTAACTATGTTGATGTAAAACGGTCGTTTTCCTCAATACGACAACGCGACGCATTAAAATTGGCTTTGGTCCAAGATATATTATTGGAGTGATTTAGAAATTTAAAACATTGAACAGACTGAACGCTATAGGAATACCCAATACTTCTCATTTATCAATTAATGCAGAATGCATTTTACAATTCAAACTTTCAAAGAACAATTGTTATCTATACATATTTTTTGAGTAATTTACATTATTATTCCCATTATGTTATTTCACGGACAACCAATGTCGAACATGCTAGATTACTTCCTGTGTTCTCAATGTAAATAAGTAAGCAATATTTAAAATTAACAATCATAATACTCGAAACAAAGATCTTTTTTTTAATCCACATTATTCAAAAAATTACATGTCACATTCACCAATTAATATATTATTATCTGCCGGAAATACCTTAAATAGCAATATTTTATTTCTGTAATTCTAGCTATTACCTGTCATCTAGTTAATTTTATATATTGTATTATTTTATTTTATAATCCTACACTTTTCTTTTTTCATAAATATCTTATTATCAACACAGTTGACACCTATATATTTTGTATTATCATTTGTCATTATTGTTATTTTATTATTTCTATTTTTAGAAATCTATTATTACTATTATTATTAAATATTAAGCATTCACTTGTTATTTGGG
>NW_021773019.1:0-721 GCF_005508785.2 Acyrthosiphon pisum | reverse complement strand
CACATAAATTTATTCAGACCATTTTTTTCAAATTTAATTTCTTACCATTTATTGTCTTATTGCTAGATGTGTGCTTACCATTTTTTGATTGGGTGAAGTATAAAACAATTTATTTAGCCTACATATTGCTAGGAGATATTATCAATTTATTATCATACACATTTTATATTATTCCTAGCTTCTATTGTAAAGTAGGTAGTATCAACCATAAAAATGTTTGTTCATTATAATATCAAGTATTTGAACCAAAAAACTCCCTCTAAGTAATCTTATAACTGAACACAGGTATTATTTTATATTTACACAAATATATCACTACTATAGAAACTTATTTTTTAAGTAAACCTATATATTATAAAAACACTTAAGCTATTTGTTTTAGGAAATTTATTAAATATTATTTTACAATAACAATTTGCTTAGTAAATTACTTTTACTGTCCAACTCGTTAGTAAGGACATCGTTATCTAATTCTATGAGTATTGATTTTTCAATTGACATTAACATACTACGAATTACGAGTGACGAGATACCTATCAAATTGTACGCAATATACGTGATGACGGCTGCCGATAATACGAACAGATCCGTAATTTTAAATTTTAAATTTTAACGACAAATTAGTGATCTCATAGTATATTGCGCATTTGCGCGAACACTATAATAATTACAAACAGTATAGGTAATCTAGATAATTTTTCATTATCTAATCATAAAACCT
>NW_021773018.1:0-1337 GCF_005508785.2 Acyrthosiphon pisum | reverse complement strand
AAAATACATAGGCACATTTTTTTTTTATAAGCATTTAAAGATCAAATTGGACAAAATTATCAAATTTTAATTTGAAAAATTATTTGTAGTTAAAAATTTATAAAATGTTCAATTTTTGTATCTAAGAATTGAAAATTTAAAACAAGATTTCCACGTAAGTAATTAATACTGTTACCAAAAAATCTAAAAAATACATTTACGCAGTTTATTTTTATAGTCATTTTAAGTACAAATTTGGACGAAATTACATATTAAAAACCTAGGATAACTATTTTAGTTATTTTGTTGTGATTGTATAATATTATTCGTGGGTACTTGAAACTTCTAAAGTATACTATTATATATCTATGATAGTACCACGGTTTTTTGTTGATGTATAACGCGTTATATGTACCTAATAAATATTATGATATGATTAATTTGGAATTTATTATAGGTACCTAATATAATATTATGTCTTATACCTAGACTAACATACCGTCTCCGCTCAGAATCGTTTTTCTTATACAATGATATTATATCATTGAATTCAAATTTAATACCATCCATTATACAGTGACCCACTTGTAACCTACTGTACAGCAGAGCGAAATCCACTTACCCACCTTTTTTATATTGTATGGTAGAATTCAGTTAGTTGCGTGATAATATTGATAACCTTATTTTATCATTATTTATGTGTATTTTGATTTTGAACTTTTTTACACAAACGAGTTACCGAGTTAGTTACAATACTTACAAATGTGTGTTTAGTGTAAAAATTTAATTGAACTGTGCAATTTAAATGATGTGTGAAGCTGGTAAAAACGAAAGAAGGGTGCTGAAAAGGTATACGAGAAAAAAATAAATAACTGTTGGGAAATATTTACGTGGAACATTGTTTTAGATTTTCAATCCTAAGCTATAAAAGTCGAACATTTTATAAATTTTGTCATAATTTGAACTTTAAATACATGTGCGCCTATGTATTTTTAATATTTTTCAATTGCTATTGTAACAATATATCAGGAGCCTTGTATTAAATTTTCACGCTTTTTGGCCTAACCAATAACATTTTATTTTTATTTATAGAAAAAAAAACTAAAAAAATTAAAATTTTAAATGTTCCGTAAACAGCTCAAAAAGAGTCAAATTATTTTCAAAATTTTACCGTGTATAAAAAATTCTAATATAAACATTCAGTGAAATTTTCAAGTATCTACAGTCATTTTTTTTTTAATTACAACAAAATAAGAAAACCGTTACATGAGAAATTGAGTGAATATCAAATGTGAAAATATGAATTTTAAACGCTCATAAAAATTTAATTTGACTTTCTTCTAGACATTTTTTTTTTG
>NW_021773017.1:0-949 GCF_005508785.2 Acyrthosiphon pisum | reverse complement strand
GATTCCTCATAAGTTTGTCTATCTTTTTTAAAAAAAAATGTCTACAAGTCAAATTAAATTTTTATGAGCATTTGATATTCCTATTTTTACAACACTTGATATTCACTGGATTTATCATGTTACGATTTTCTTATTTTGTTGTAATTAAAAAACGAATGACTGTAGATACTTGAAAATTCCACTGAATGTTTATATTAGCATTTTCTATACACGATAAAATTTTAAAAATAATTTGACCCTTTTTGAGCTGTTTACGGACATTGTCAGTTTTTAATTTTTTTAGTTTTATTTTCTATAAATATCAATAAAATTGTATTTGTTGGGTAAAAACGTTAAAATTTAATGCAAGGTTTCTGATATATTGTTACAATAACAGTTGAAATATATTCAAAATACATATGGACAATTTTTTTTTATAAGCATTTAATCATCGAATTTTGACAAAATGTATCAAATTTAAAATTGAATAATTATTTTGTAGTTAAAAATTCATAAAATGTTCAACTTTTATACCTAAGAATTGAAAATCTAAAACTAAATTATATTATAATCCTAGGCTTAAACAGTGATGAGAAAGGTCATTTTAAAAATGAATTAGCTTAAGTTCATCCAATTTGAATTTGGTTTTTTAGTTGGTTGTTATTTTTTATGCTATAATACGGCTAAATATACTAGATAGAATGAACGAATTATTGATAACGCAACCGACAACTGTCGATAAAAGAATTTTATTTGTACGAAAGGTTTTTTCTTTGGGTAAAAAAAAGTCTTCGCAAAAAATTTAAAGTTTCTTGAGTTTCTCCTCCAATGCGTTATTATCTATTATATAAATTGAACTTATTAAGCGTTATAAATATAATTATGGTCTATGAAAATTAATTTGTCAATGAACGAATCAAAATCGTTCAAGATCATAAACAATTAAAATTTAGTTCACGTTCAAGTTAAT
>NW_021773016.1:0-995 GCF_005508785.2 Acyrthosiphon pisum | reverse complement strand
TCAGCCATGTATCTGCCATTTCTAAAACAAGTGGTACCATACTCCATTTTGTATCAATCATAGTCGTAACATATTTCCCTTTTTTAGAATTTTTATTTTCTGATTCATGTGTGAATAAAAAAAAAAACACAAAACAAACCAACTATAAAATAAAAGATTGATGAATCTGAAACATAACATTAATTATTAATTGAAATTTAACATGAAATAATAAATGTAATAATTCATATACTAAATAATTATTTAATTAAAATGTAGGTATGCCATTTTACATAATTATAAAAATGTATATTAATAAATAATATACTAAATTTTAAAAAAAAAGGGTAGAATTAAGTATGTTGTTAATGCACCATACCTAGTTTTCAATAAATTAAATAATTTGTAGCTTAAATAACACTTGTTAACTGTTCAATAAAAAATATAACTTCAATATAACATTTATTATTCCAAATTAAGTATAATTCTAGATTGCAAATTAATCAGAATTAATACCATTTTAAACTTATTTACTTTATATATATATTTTTGTTTATATTTAGTATTATACTATTATGAGCTATTACAACTCGCTTGATGATAATTTTCTGAAAAAAATTAAGAACTAAGTGAATTAATTAGATATAATGAAAAAAATTTAAATAAATCTTAAGAGGATGCTACCCATGGATTTATTGTCTCCGTCTTACACACATACGACATAGGAAATTTTCGTTCACTAGTTTCAATAGTGAGCTGTTAGTTTTGATATTAGAGTGATTTGACCTATCATTAATTTTCTAGATAATAACATTATCTGTGCTTAAGCGTTGGCTTTTATTCGATATTTTAATTTTCAAGCAAGATTTGAGCATTTAAAATTTTTGATACTTCACATACCCATATCTTGCTTGAAAATAAAAATTTTGAAAAATCGGCAACGCTTAATCACAGATAATGTTCTTACCTAAAAGTTTTAAAATAGGTCAATTCACTCTAGTATCAAAACCAACAGC
>NW_021773015.1:0-877 GCF_005508785.2 Acyrthosiphon pisum | reverse complement strand
CAAAAGTTGAACATTTTATAAATTTTTAACTACAAAATAATTTTCAAAATTCGATCTTTAAATGGTTATAAAAAAAAAATGGGCCTATGTATTTTTAATATTTTTCAATTGATATTGTAACAATATATCAGGAGCTTTGTATTAAATTTTTACACTTTTTGGCCCAACAGATAAAACTTTATTAATATTGATAGAAAAAAAAACTAAAAAAATTGAAAACTAAAAATGTCCGTAAACAGCTCAAAAAGAGTCAAAATATTTTCAAAATTGTATGGTGTATAGGAAATGCTAATATAAACATTCAGTAAAATTTTCATGTATCTACAGTTATTCGTTTTTGAATTACAACAAAATAAGAAAATCGGTACATGAGAAATCGAGTGAATATCAAATGTTGTAAAAATTTGAATATCAAACGATCATAAAAATTTAATTTGGCTTTATTATAGACATTTTTTTTTTGATAAATGTAGAAAATCTTATAAGGAATCTTGTATTACATTTTCATATCTTAGATTTAAAAAGAAAAATTTTTATGAATTTCTAACTCGAAATAATTTGCAAATTTTCGTGATTTTTCCATATTTTGTCATTTTTTGAACTTTAAATGCTTATAAAAAAAAACTGTGACTAACGATTTTTAATATTTTTCATCTGCCTTTGAAACAATATACTGGGAGCCTTCTATTAAATTTTCAAGCTTTTTTATCCAACAAATAAAATTTTATTGATATTTTTAGAAAAAAAACTAAAAAAAAAATGGAAAATGAAAATGTCTCTAAACAGTTCATAATAAATCAAAATATTTTGAAAATGTTATCGTGTATAGAAAATGGAAATATAAACAACCAATAAAAATTTCATGTATCTACGGTCA
>NW_021773014.1:0-813 GCF_005508785.2 Acyrthosiphon pisum | reverse complement strand
TTCAACAGTATCTGTTTGATGGGAAAGTGAATCTAGGTGCATTCAGGAGGTCAAAATTTGAAATTTCATATAGTTTTCAAAAGCGCCGTGAAAAACAGAAGAAAAATTAAGGAAAAACGGGAATTTTTACGCAAAATCTGTTTTCGAGAAAATTGATTTTGGTTTTTGGTGTAACTTTAAAACGAATGACTGTAGATACATGACATTTTCACTGGTTGTTTATATTTCCATTTTCTATACATGATAAATTTTTCAAAATATTTTGATTTGTTTTGAGCTGTTTACGGACAATTTCAGTTTCCAATTTAATTAGTTTTTTTTTTCTATGAATGTCAATAAAACTTTATTTGTTGAGTAAAAATACTTAAAAATTTAATACAAGGCTCCTACTATATTGTTACAATGAAATTTGAAAAATATTAAAAATCCTTAGTCACAGTTTTTTTTTATTAGCATTTAAAGTTAAAAAATTGACAAAATATGGAAAAATCACGAAAATTACCTAATTATGTTGAGTTTTAATTCATAAAAATGTTTCTTTTTAGAACTAAGATTTTAAAATGTAATACAAGATTCCTTATAGGATAATCTACCTTTATCAAAAAAAAAATGTCTATAAGAAACTCAAATTAAGTTTTTATGAGCGTTTGAAATTCATATTTTTACAACATTTGATATTCACTCGATTTCTTACGTAACGATTTTCTTATTTTGTTGTAATTAAAAAACAAATGACTGTAGAAACTTAAAAATTTGCTGAATGTTTATATTAGCATTTTATATATACGATAACATTTTGAAAATAATTTGACT
>NW_021773013.1:0-1099 GCF_005508785.2 Acyrthosiphon pisum | reverse complement strand
TACAAACGCTCCCTGATATAATGTTACAATATCAGTTGAAAAATATTAAAAATACATAGGCACAATTTTTTTTTATAAGCATTTAAAGATCAAATTTGGACAAAATTTATCAAATTTTAATTTGAAAAATTATTTTGTAGTTAAAAATTTATAAAATGTTCAATTTTTGTATCTAAGAATTGAAAATTTAAAACAAGATTCCACGTAAGTAATTAATACTGTTACCAAAAAATCTAAAAAATACATTTACGCAGTTTATTTTTATAGTCATTTTAAGTACAAATTTGGACGAAATTACATATTAAAAACCTAGGATAACTATTTTAGTTATTTTGTTGTGATTGTATAATATTATTCGTGGGTATACTTGAAACTTCTAAAGTATACTATTATATATCTATGATAGTATCACGGTTTGTTGTTGATATATAACGTGTTATAAGTACCTAATAGATATTATGATATGATTAATTTGGAATTTATTATAGGTACCTAATATAATATTATGTCTTATACCTAGACTAACATACCGTCTCCGCTCAGAATCGTTTTTCTTATACAATGATATTATATCATTGAATTCAAATTTAATACCATCCATTATACAGTGACCCACTTGTAACCTACTGTACAGCAGAGCGAAATCCACTTACCCACCTTTATTTTCGTTTTTGAATTACAACAAAATAAGGAAATCGCTACATGAGAAATCGAGTGAATATCCAATGTTGTAAAAATTTGAATTTCAAACGATCATAACAATTTAATTTGACTTTCTTATAGATATTTTTTGTTTGATAAAGGTAGATAATCTTATAAGGAATCTTGTATTACATTTTAAAATCTTAGATTTAAAAAGAAAAATTTTTACGAATTCTTAACTCAAAATAATTTGCTAATTTTCGTGATTTTTCCATATTTTGTCAATTTTTGAACTTTAAATGCTTATAAAAAAAAAAAAGGTGACTAATGATTTTTAATATTTTTCATCTGCTTTTGAAACATATACTACGAGCCTTTTTTAAATTTTCAAGCTTTTTTAATCAACAAATAAAATTTTATTGATATTTTAAGAAAAAAACTAAAAAAAAAATGAAAA
>NW_021773012.1:3484-5486 GCF_005508785.2 Acyrthosiphon pisum | reverse complement strand
TTTTAAAAAAAAAAACTTAAAAAAAATGAAAACTGACAATGTCCGTAAAGAGCTCAAAATTAAGTCAAAATATTTTGAAAATGTATGGTTTATAGAAAATGCTAATATAAACAATCAGTCAAAATTTCATGTATCTACGGTCATTTTTTTTAAAGTTACACCAAAAACCAAATTTAATTTTGTGAAAAATCGATTTTGCGTAAAAATTCCCCGTTTTTCCTTAATTTTTCTTTTGTTTTTCTTGACGCTTTTGAAAATTACTGAGAATTTTAAATTTTGACCCCCCAATGCACCAACGATATTCACTTTCCAATCGAACAAGATACTGAAGTTGAAAATCGTAGCATTATTTCGACTATTTATCGTGTACAGAGACACAAAAAAAAATAAAAAAACACACATCATTGTAAAATCAATACATTCATCGTTCCACTCAGAATCTAAAACAAAATTTAAAACAAAAACAAAAATTAACATTATTATATATTCATCCATTACCACAATAGACACTAACCTTTAAATACATATTACTTAATTAAAAAAATAAAATAAATACAACTAGAATTACTATTTTATTAAACCTTTATAAATTACTTCAATATACTTACATTCAAAATATCATTAAATCTTTTCGATTATTCTTAATTTGATAAACACAAGACATATACCTTTAAATAAAACTTAATCAAATAAGCTAACTAAATAATATAACATCTTACAATAATATACTTACTTTATTGTACCAAAAACATTAACCACATTAGAAATTAATACATTTTATTATTTCAACAACATCACTTTAAACTCTACAATAAGCTTTTCATAACATAATTAACTATATTTAATTATGAATCATAAAAGAGATATCACCTCTATAATAGCATATAGGTAATACCAAATAAAATATAATATTTACCTATTTTTACTTAACTATAGACCTAGTCATTACATGTCTACATTAATTTCTTTAACTTTAGCCATAAGTGACTATAACATGAAAAATACAAGAAAAAATAGGTATTAATACCTAATAATAAAAAAAAAATTAATTAAAAAATTAAATTCATAAAAAAACTCTAAAAAAAATATTTAGGAATTTAGAATTTAAAGTGGGTACCCAGTACAAACACACAAAAGTAGGTACAACAATTATACAATAATTTATTAGATACCTATAAAAAAAAGTTATATTATATAAAAAAAAAAATTTAATTCTCCTAAGGTTTTCATTGCCATGGTCACGTCTTATCAAATAAAAACATATTTTATTGTTCATAGATTTTCCTAGTCGAGGAAAAAAATTGAGAAGCACGCAATTTGTAACAATTGGTTACATAATGAACTACAACTATCTTCCTACCTACCTAATTATGATGGTTTTTTTTATACCTACCTATCTTTGCGGAATATTCGGCCCGATCACAGTATTTTCGTACGTTTTTCATCGATTTTTATCTATCTTTTTTTGCACCGATCACACTTACATTTCGTTACCCATATTCAGTGTGTCAGTTATTTAACTATCTTTTCTGTTCTTCTTTCACCATCACCCTTTCTACACAGGAAAGGTCAAACAACCAATATAATGAAAAAAATGTTTCATATTTCAATCTGTGTACCCCACGACAGTATAATATGTCAAGCCGCTCACGTCCGTGTTATTTTCAACTGTATACATTTATCATAATTTCGTGACAATTTTGTTTTTATACTTTGGCAGTTCCTATTAAAAAAGCTAGCAAACAACCGAGTAAATATTAAATAACATTAATCATTTTATTGAGATGTCTTTTGTTGTAATTATTATAATAGTATTAAAAGTGTTAAGAAATTATAATAAAAAAATATGCCACAAATGAGTATTGATACACAACTTCTAGTTAGTGAATGAGAGGCCAGAAAACATCACACTCATTACTGCAGTGCTCGAAACTTAATGCGTTTGAGTATTTCCTATGAAGTGCATATTAAAAGTCTGCTTCGATACAAATTCGTTTGACAG
>NW_021773012.1:0-1057 GCF_005508785.2 Acyrthosiphon pisum | reverse complement strand
GATGTTAGCAGAAATACTGTTAAGGTGCAGATCTTATTTAAAAAAAGACAATTTTAAGTATATTTTTATAAACTATTTTTAGGTATATCATTATTCGAAATACGCAAAAGTATGTACCATTACTACCCTAAACCTACCTAGAATATACCTACTTAAATCTGTGTACCAAATTAGACATGTCCGAGGCAATAATTAGCCAAAAATGTTTTGTTTCTTGAACGACGACCTATTATTTATCGTAAAATATTATACATTTTGTATGTTATTTTTTTATCATAAACCTTAAAACTTGCAAATAACATATTAATTATAACCTTATTCTCAGTTGTAAGCGTAGTATATCTGAGATTATGAAGATGTTGAACTCAGCAAAATTAGTTTTTGTACCAATGTTGTATTTGCGTGTATCTCAGAAATATTATGAAGAAATAAATGAGTCGACAATATTTTGTAAAAGAGGAAACACATTATATTTATTTCTTAACAATATTCATATTATATCAGTCTTGTTGATTAATTGTTTAAGTCATAAAACGATATAAAAAAATACATGTATCATAATTAATGTAGTAGGTAATTTAATTATGAACATTTATCGTTAAAAAAAAAAAAAAATACTTATACAAAAAAAACATTTAAGGATAATAATACATTTAAATTAACATAAAAAAAATCATTGACACTCGCATTAATCTTGCTGGAGGTCCTAAAACAAAAAAAAACATAAACGACAAATTAATAATCATGATATTATTATAACATATTAGAATGGGGAAATAACTGAATCTAATTAGTCGTGTGGATAATTTCATAAACGAAAATTATTATTAATTTAATATCTAGCCGATTGGTCAACGTGAGTTATTTCATGACAATAAAATAATAAATTGTTGTGCCCACCCTCGTAATGAAATTTAATTTCAACAACATGGTTGTGTTGTATATATTGAGAGAATTGTTATTATTAAAATATACTAACCTCATAAAACAATGTAAAAAAATTTCTTTTAACATTAGATTCAAAGTAGTCCACTACCATGTCGATGTTGTAGGCACG
>NW_021773011.1:0-774 GCF_005508785.2 Acyrthosiphon pisum | reverse complement strand
TCTATGATACATACACAACAACAAAAAAAAGGTGGGTAAGTGGATGTCGCTCTGCTGTATAGTAGGTTACAAGTGGGTCACTGTATAATGGATAGTATTAAATTTGAATTCAATGATATAATATCACTGTATAAGAAAAACGTTTTTGAGCGGAGACGGTTTGTCAGTCTAGATATTAGACATACATATTATAGGTATACTTATCTATAGTATTATTAATAATTTTTAAATTAATCATATCACAGTATCCATTAGGTAACGCGTTATACATCAACAACAAACCGTAGTACTATCATAGATATATAATAGTATACTTTAGAAGTTACAAGTACCCACACATAATATTATACAATCACAACAAAATAACTAAAATAGTTATTCCAGGTTTTTTAATATGTAATTTCGTCCAAATTTGAACTTAAAATGACTATAAAAATAAACTGTGCTTATGTATTTCTTAGAATTTTTGGTAACAGAATTAAATATTTACGTGTAATCTTGTTTTAAATTTTCAATCCTTAGATATGAAAGTTGAACATTTTATACATTTTTAACTACAAAATAATTATTCAATTTTTAATTTGATAAATTTTGACAACATTTCAACTTCAAATGCTTGTAAAAAATAATTGTGCCTATGTATTTTTAATATTTTTCAACTGCTATTGTAACAATGTATCAGAAGCCTTGTATTAATTTTTACACTTTTTGGCCCAATAGATAAAACTTTATTGATATTTATAGAAAAAAAAACTAAAAAAATTGAAAACTTAC
>NW_021773010.1:0-1015 GCF_005508785.2 Acyrthosiphon pisum | reverse complement strand
CCCTGATAGTATACACATATACCAATTATCTCAATGGAAATGTGACCTATAAAATATCCGAAAATATTTCAGCCGAAAATATATCATCCGAAAATAAATTTACGAAAATTATTTTATCCGAATAATATTTTATTAGAAACGTATTTTATCCGAAAATTATTAAACACGAAAGTAAAGTATACGAAAAATATTTTATCAGAAAATAATATACACGAAAATAAGTAAGCCGAAAATATTTAAACCGAAACGTTTTTTATCCGAAAAATATTTTAGTGGAAAAATATTTTACCCGAAACGTTTTCTCGCCGAAAAATATTTCATCCGAACCGTATTTTATCCGAAAATAATATAGCACTTGATAAGCACTTGTCCGAAAAATGATAAGCTCAGAAATTCGACAAAGTAGTACCAACTGACTAAATCGAAATTACCTTATTAATTACATATTCAATTATAACATTTAAACTGATAAAAATTATGGGTTGGGGGCAGTTGTCCGAAAAATGATAAGGACTTATAAACTTATAAATTATAATTATCATTATTATTTACAAATTATGAAATACTAGCTCTAAGTGTAACTCGGGGCCCGTTAGACTCGCTGAGAGTGGGTACCGATTTTGGAAACAATGTCATTGGAAATATTATATAAGTCGCGACAGTAAAGTTGTAAGACGAAAATTTAGGATTTGTGATAAAGATTAGTGATATGGATTGGAGATAAGGCTTGACGTTTTGGTGGGAACGTTTAAGCAATCCGTCACAAACGTTGTAAATGGATAGGCTGTATACGATCTCCTGTGTTGTTAAAAAGTGAACAGTCGATTGTCTAGCTATCAGTCATCAAATCACATAGGTAGGGAATCGAATCGTGGACATTATGAGAAGCGTGCCTATATCACCAGATATGCAATCCACCTACGTGGATTGCCGACCACGTTGGCAGCGTAGTAATTGAAGAATGAAAATATAGTTCGACCCCGGCCCCCCGTGTTAGATGTAGCACGGTAGATTA
>NW_021773009.1:0-1193 GCF_005508785.2 Acyrthosiphon pisum | reverse complement strand
AAATAATTTTTCAAATTAAAATTGATAAATTTGTCAAAATTTGATCTTTAAATGCTTTTAAAAAAAAACCGTGACTAACGATTTTTAATATTTTTCATCTGCCTTTGAAACAATATACTAGGAGCCTTCTATTAAATTTTCAAGCTTTTTTATCCAACAAATAAAATTTTATTGATATTTTTAGAAAAAAAACTAAAAAAAAATGGAAAATGAAAATGTCCGTAAAGAGCTCAAAATAAATCAAAATATTTTCAAAATTTTACCGTGTATAGAAAATGCAAATATAAACAACCTGTGAAAATTTCATATATCTACGGTCATTTGTTTTAGAGTTAGATCAAAAACCAAAATCGATTTTGTTAAAAATCGATTTTGCGTAAAAATTCCCCTTTTTCCTTAATTTTTCTTTTGTTTTTCACGTCGCTTTTGAAAACTACTGGGAAATTTTTACTTTTGACCCCCCAAAGTACCAACTAGATTCACTTTCCAATCATAAAAGTTACTGTTGAAGAAAATTAAAGCAGTTTTACTGTCCTAAAAGGTGATGACAGACACAAAAAAAAATAAAAAAAAAAACACACATCATTGTAAAATCAATACATTCATCGTTCCACTCAGAATCTAAAAAAGGTAAGTAGATATCGCTCTGCGCTGTACTGCAGTAAGTTACAAGTGGGTCATTGTAATGGATATTGTTACATTTTAATTAAATTATAATATATTATCATTGTGTACGAAAAACGATTCTATGCGGAGACGGTTCGTCAGCCTAGCCTAGGGTATTTTATATTATATTTACATTGTTATTATTAACACGATAGATGTTATGTTGAATTATTATAATTTGTTTAGTATCGTATTTGTATATAATAATATACTTTAGAAGTTTCAAGTACCTACGAATACTATTATCAAATAAAACTAAAATCGTTCTTCTTCGTTAAAATATCTAATTTTATCCAAATTCGAACATAAAATAGGTAACTATAAAAAAAACCATGTTTTTATATTATTTAGATTCATTGGTTACAGATTAACCTACTTACGTGGAACCTTGTTTTAGTGTATTACACGTTAAATCATTAGCTATAAAGGTTCAACATTTTATAAATTTTAAATTTGATACATTTTGTCAAAATTCAAACTTGAAATGTTAATAAAAAAAATTGTGCCTATGTATTTTTAATATTTTC
>NW_021773008.1:0-888 GCF_005508785.2 Acyrthosiphon pisum | reverse complement strand
TTACTTAATCACATGTTACTGATTGTAATGATTTACATAAAGGGTAATGTTAATGAAAATAGTATGTTAGCTGTCACTAAACTAATAACAAATTGACTAGTTGTTATGCTACGATATAGATTTAGTGCTTTTGATGATGTTTCAATATCATGAAATAATTGGAGCTCATCTAAAGTGTCGAAATATAGGTTTATATATCTAAAAATCGAATCATTCCATCGTGGTTTTCGACCCACCGAGTTTCACACATAGATGTTAATTTAATCCATTTTGTTTCGGAAATAAATTCTTTCATTTTATTTTTTAACAACTCAGTTCGTCTAGCAGAAACCTTAATGAAATTACCTACTGATTTAATTGTTCCGATACAATTACGAATGTAATGAATATTCGAAGAATGTGCTAGTGCTAAATTCAAAGAATGTGCACTACAATGAACGTAAAGGGCGGCAGGGTGTTTTTCACATATCACAGATTATATGCCTTTGAAATGTCCACTCATACATGCTGCGCCGTCATACCCTTGTCCTAACATGTACCGACTATTAACACCGAGCCTTTTTAAATGTTCTAAAATTACTGTTGCCAAATTTTGTCCTGTTGTTGAATATACCGGTGTAAATTGTAAAAAATCTTATTTTAGTACATATGAAATATCATTTTTAGCATCTATACTTTGCTCCAAATATCGCACACATAATGATAACTGTTCAAAGCAAGAAATATCAGTTGTTTCATCAACCAATACGGAAAAACACTTTGATTTGTTTATTTTTTCTACTATTTGTTCCTGTATAATTTTTCCGCAAATTTCAATAAAATTATTTTGTTTTAGAGGACTTAAATAAAAAGCATTTAATTTATTATTTTCAAAATGGTCAATTGAGT
>NW_021773007.1:0-1163 GCF_005508785.2 Acyrthosiphon pisum | reverse complement strand
GATTTTCTTTAACAATGTTTAATGCTTTATTTGATGTATCTATATTTTATATTATACATACAAGGTTACAAGATTGAATCCTAAGTATATATTATTATTGTATTAAAGATTTGATTTTAATAGTATTAAAATAAAGTCCTCTGTAACTTTAATTTTTAATATTATATTTTTAATTATAGTAGGATAAATGTGAATGTGTGAATTGTAAATTGTTATTTAAGAAATTAAAAAAAAATTTTTATTAATAATAATATTTTAAAAATATTTTTAGACAAATCACTTAAGAAAATTCCTTGAATTCAAAGTGTCCATGGGTTTTCTTGATAATATTATTGGAAAATGTAAGTTAAAATTATTTATGATATAATAAATTCTAAAATTATTATTGAATACATTTTGAAATGTTTGATATTTTCTAGATATTGCCACAGTTGTAGGATTTTATGCTGTTAGTATACCTTTTATGAATCGTAATTCATCTTTATCCAATCTTTCACAAAATGAACGTTTTCGAGTAAGTACAGTTTTAACATTTTAAAATATAATACTGATATACAACAATAAAAGAAATACAAGAGAACCTCAACTTTCTGAACCTCCATTATACAAACCCTCTATTATCCGAACCACGGCCTAAAATAGTGTGCAGTACGACACTGTTAGTGTAGTACGAAATCAGAATAGTGCAGTACAAAATGAAAATGTGTATTGATTATTTTAGAGTTAGGTATATTTAGACTTTTTTACTGGTTTTTATTAACTTTTATTTTTTTTTAGTTTTGAATTTGAATTTTAATCTATGGTTATATTAACTGATAAATTACATGTGAGTGTGTGTGTGTCAAAAATATTGACAGATTATGATAAGATGATATTGTTTTACTTTTAAACGGACCTCGGTTATCTTTATAGTAGATTTCAAAAGCAAATTCAAACGGATGATGTATTAATATTTGATATAGAAATAAGAAAAAATACAGTTGTCCAAATGATTAAAAATTTAAAAGTGAGTCCATTATTGGATGGATGGGAGTATGTGTTCAAAAAAAACACAATTGTAACTTATAATCCAGAATTTGATAAAAATATTATTAAACTGCATAAAATTGAATTATTTGATAAAAGTCAACAATCGAGAAGAAAGAAACATAATTCATATGTAT
>NW_021773006.1:0-857 GCF_005508785.2 Acyrthosiphon pisum | reverse complement strand
AAATTAATAAAAACTACTTTTTTTTTTTTTTTATTATTTAATTAAACCGCAACAACAAAGGTTTATTGGCATTAAAACAATAAAACATTAATATTTTTTAACAAAAGTGTGAGACATTAGTAATGATATGTACATAGTAATAAGATATGAAAATTTCAATAACAATAGATAGATACAAAGATAGATATATAAATGGATACATAATAATAAATGGTATGTTTGAAAAGTATCTCGGTTATATTAGGTGATATAATTTTGTTAATTTTAAATAGTTAATTATTTGTTTTATGTTGCTTGACTGTGGACTAAGGGCTTCTTCCAGGTTGTCTGATATGTTGAGGTTAGTTCTGATGTCGGCGAATTTACGGCAGTGGCATATTATGTGTTCAACCGTAGAAGTTTCACCGCAAGTTTGGCATTGTTTGGGTTCAGATCTGTACATAAGGTGTTTGTGAGTCATCCATGTGTGGCCTATCCGTAGTCTGTTTAAGATTACTTCCTGGCGTCTATGTAATAAGAAGAATGGCCGGGGAGACTGTGGGCTTTATTTTGTTAAGCTTGGTGTGGAGAGTTGACCATAGGATCTGCCATTGAGTTAGAATGTGTTTGTCGATGGTGGTTTTGAAGTCCTGAAAAGTACAGGTGTGGATTTGGCGGGAGAGGTGGGAGGAGATGGCTTCTTTGGCAAGAGTATCAGCCAATTCATTTCCTCGGATTCCGACGTGGCTAGGTACCCAACAGAAAATTATGGTCTGTGCATTGGTTTTGAGGCGGTGTATCTGGTTGTGGATTTTTCCGGATATACTGTTGGGTTGGTGGATATTTAGGATACTGGTTAAGGTGCTGAGAGAGTCGCT
>NW_021773005.1:0-1334 GCF_005508785.2 Acyrthosiphon pisum | reverse complement strand
AAAATAAAAAATCAAGGTTTAATTACGATAAATCGGAATGTAGGGCATATGGTAACGACATAATATTAAGTCCCACACAGGATATAAAATCGAGATATTACGTAAATTTCATACTGAAGTAGGATCGGGAAACATAAAATATACGATACCTAATAAAATAAAGGATGTGAATCTACCTAAATTAATAATTAAACACGACGCACATAAATTAGAAAAAATTCACGAGGTAGCACATTCACTGGATTTTATTCAAAACGAAATAGACAACGAAATGATAAAACAGGCGGGACAGGAAACCGTAAACGATACGCGTAATTACTTATTATATTTAACATTGGGATTAATAGTATTTTCAATAATGTTAATAATATTTATATATATAACATACAAATGCAAACTAACTATGTTGAGACAACCACATTATGAAATGGTACCCATTCGTAAAAGTAGGTTCTACACGGAAAATACTAAAAAGAAACCAAATATGAATAAGGTAGACGAAATAGAACTAGGGGGGGAAGATGTACCACCCCCAATAAAATAAATTGTAAAATATATAATAATAAAATATAGTATGAGAAATTTAAAAATACAATAAAACATAAATATAATAGAATATAATAAAAATATAAATAATATATAATTAAAAATAAATAATCAACATTTAATTAAGTTAAGAATAAAATCATTTTAATGCTGTACTGAACCAGAAATGCAACTTTAATTGAATAGTTATTGCTGGTTTGGACCTGCAATAAATAAGATAAAAACACGCGATAATTAAATATATAATAAATAGAAATAAGATTTAAATATTATGGGAAATATATATATACGAGAAAAATATAGAAAAATATATTAATAAAATAATATAAGGATTAGGAAACGTAAGGAAATATTATAATACATAAAGTAATTTGCACATTATAAGTATATTAAAATATTATTAACATGGTGTTGGGAAAATACATAACAGTATATATATATTGCATGAAAAAAAAAAATAAATAAAAATATATTGTAATAGAATAAGGAATTTATATTATATAGAAATATTAACCATAAGATAAGATTATAATTGTAAAATTAAAAAGAAATATTTGTTAAACATATACAATACTAACATAGATGATAATTCAAATACTGATTGTAATATCAAAAATACATAGTGGATTGTACTTTGTATCCTTTGTCAATAATATATAACAAATGTAACATGAAATATGTGGTGAAAACCAACAATGTATCTAAACTATGTAATTGAAAACAATAATGTATCTAAACTCTGTAATTGAAAACAATAATGTATCTAAACTATGTAATTGAAAACAATA
>NW_021773004.1:0-1367 GCF_005508785.2 Acyrthosiphon pisum | reverse complement strand
GACTGAATGTTTATATTAGCATTTTCTATACACCATAACATTTTCAAAATATTTGATTTATTTTGAGCTCTTTACGGACATTTTCATTTTCCATTTTTTTTTAGTTTTTTTTCTAAAAATATCAATAAAATTTTATTTGTTGGATAAAAAGCTTGAAAATTTAATAGAAGGCTCCTAGTATATTGATTCAAAGGCAGATGAAAAATATTAAAAATCCTTAGTCTCAGTTTTTTTTTATAAGCATTTAAAGTTCAAAAATTGACAAAATATGGAAAAATTACGAAAATTAGCAAATTATTTTGAGTTAAGAATTCGTAAAAATTTTTCTTTTTAAATCTAAGATTTTAAAATGTAATACAAGATTCCTTATAAGATTATCTACTTTTATCAAACAAAAAATATCTATAAGAAAGTCAAATTAAATTTTTATGATCGTTTGAAATTCAAATTTTTACAACATTGGATATTCACTCGATTTCTCATGTAGCGATTTCCTTATTTTGTTGTAATTCAAAAACGAATAACTGTATACATGAAAATTTCACTGAATGTTTATATTAGCATTTCCTATACACCATACAATTTTGAAAATATTTTGACTTTTTTTGAGCTGTTTACGGACATTTTCAGTTTTCAATTTTTTTAGTTTTTTTTTCTATAAATATCAATAAAGTTTTATCTGTTTGGCCAAAAAGTGTAAAAATTTAATACAAAGCTCCTGATATATTGTTACAATATCAGTTGAAAAATATTAAAAATACATACGCACAATTTTTTTTTATAAGCATTTAAAGATCGAATTTTGACAAAATTTATCAAATTTTAATTTGAATAATTATTTTGTAGTTAAAAATATATAAAATGTTCAACTTTTGTATCTAAGAATTGAAAATTTAAAGTATACTATTATAATATATCTATGATAGTATCACGGTTTGTTGTTGATGTATAACGCGTTATAAGTACCTAATAGATATTATGATATGATTAATTTGGAATTTATTATAGGTACCTATTGGCTATTATAGGTGAATTTTTTTTTAAATACTATAGACTATAATATAATATTAAGTCTTATACCTAGACTGACATACCGTCTCCGCTCGGTATCGTTTTTCTTATACAATGATATTATATCATTGAATTCAAATTTAATACCATCCATTATACAGTGACCCACTTGTAACCTACTGTACAGCAGAGCGAAATCCACTTACCCACCTTTTTATCATTGTCTATCTTAGTCAGGCATTCTATAAAATGACTAGCCAATAATATCAATGCCTATGAAAAACAGACAGGGTCAACATTGACTAGTCATTTTTAATAATGCCTAATTATCATCATTGACGGTAACATATATACAA
>NW_021773003.1:0-2089 GCF_005508785.2 Acyrthosiphon pisum | reverse complement strand
TACATATAATATAAGCTCACGTATGATATATATGTGTGTGTGTGTGTGTGTGTGTGTGTGTGTAAATACACGCGTTATATACAGCAGGCAGTCGCAACTATACTACAGCTGAAGCCTGCCGCCTCTGTCGGATTTCACGAAATAAGCAGCGGGGTCGGCAAAAATTATCCCACCCACCAGTCCATCCTGGAAATCGTGCAGTGGGTCTCTGTGGCTGCGGTCTCCAGGCGGCACGCACACACGTTCACAGAACTTTGCCATGGCTCAGCGAGTGCCGAAGACCCGACGACATAGCGAAACTTTACTACTATTATTTGACTAAAGTGCCGGCGGCGGCTCGTCTATACAATGTGCACAATTATTGCGGTGGCAACCCGTTGTTCTTCGGTGTCCACACCAAGGATACCGCGTATATAACGCCCTCTTCACTATCATTAATGTTATAAATTATATCGACCTCGTTGTCGTTGACGTTGGTACGAACAGAAAATAATATTGTTATATGGTACCATATGTATATGTATTATGTATGTATGTATGCATGTATATGTGTGTGTGTGTATATAAATGATAATATATTTTTACCTCCTCTATAGCTGTCCGATTGTTATCACGATTGTGGCGCTTATAAATTACATAGTATTATCATATAATAATATACATGCATTTATATTCTAGTATTTGGTTTCTTAAGATAATCAAGGCTGGGCAAGTTAACTATTTTTTTTAACTCGTTAAGTTAAGTTAATTTGGAAAAATGTAAGTTAAGTTTAAAGTTAAAAGTTACTTTACTTTTTTATTTAACTTGTTAAAGTTACAAGTTAGTTGGAAAAAATAAGTAACTTAACTTAGTTAAAAATAATTTTTTTTCATATAAAACTTATAATTACACCATTTACACCTCATGTTAAAGATGTACAAATAACATAATATTATAATGTAGGTCTTTATATCTTAAAAAAATTTATTTTGTTGTAAGTACTTATATATTATGAAATCCAACAAAATAATTAAATTATTTGTATATTTTATTTTTTCTCCTAAAAGTTTTCAAAAGTGATGGTAAAACTTTTAAATTTTACTTTGTTATTACCAACTATGAACTAAATATTAATAATCAAATTAATTGATTATAATGTGATTATAAAATGAATTAACGAGTTAAGTTATAAGTTACTTTAAAAAAAAGTAATTCGTTAAGATAGAAGTTACTTCTTAAAAAAAAAGTAACTCGTTAAGTAACTTAGTTAAAAGTAACTTAACTTTTTAACTTAACTTTAACTTTTTAACTCGTTAATGCCCAGCCTTGACCATTACCATTTACCATTCTTGACTATGGCGTGCACGTGCGGCAGCGCCGATATTTCTTTTACACGTCGCCACTCACACAATAATGATTATTAACAACAATACGCTCGTGTTAACACTTAGACACTTAGTAAATTGCCTATTTTTAACTCCTTAAAAACGGTTAGTATCGAATCCCCTTATCCCCAATAGAAAGCCAATAGAAAGCCAATAAAAAGCCAATAAAAAGCCACGTTGTACGATAATATGCTAAGAAAAATTAATTTTCATACAAATTCACAACCCTGGTTTTAAACACTCGTTTTAAAACACTTTCCAACCCTCATTTCCGAAGTTTCACGCCGTATATCGTATACAACGACAGAAATGTGCACGAAAGCATGATTGCACGAACAACGCTCTGCTTGCACAATAATAATATAGGCCCGCAATTAATTTCTGTAATAATTGAACTGTTTCTGTAAATATTAATTTCAATAAAACTGTACCTAAAAATACTATCAATGAATATACTTACCAATTATAATAATTATGATATTATATTTTGTTAAATTTTAATAGGACGCTACACCCGCAACATCCGTTGTTTCCGTCTTACAAAATATGTACAACACGGTTAAGAAAGAACCAAAAAGGCTACAGTCGTAAGCATAACTAAGAAATGGGATTTTCACCACGTAAAAAGGAAAACTTTAGTTGTGCGTATTTCGTTTTTATTTTTTTTTTATATTACTTATACGAAAAAAAGTTATTCAAGTTTGAAAAACACAAACAATAATGA
>NW_021773002.1:0-797 GCF_005508785.2 Acyrthosiphon pisum | reverse complement strand
TTTTTTAAAGTAACAGAGTCCCCTACTTTAATTTTGCCAAGTCGAGCACTGCTTCTATACTTATCAAAGAATTTAAAAGCATCATTAGTCCATTAGTTACACGACTAACGTCTATTTTAGATAAATGTCTACACTCAACCATGTCAAACCCCTAAATCCTAATTATTATAACTATTAACATAATGTCTAAATATATAATTTTTAATTTATAACGTGCATACACGATACACCTTTCATCTATTTGTACATAGTACCTATTGTTATAACTTTGTAAAACTGTCGAGCTTATAATATTATGCTCAACGACATCGGCTCTTTTTAATCAAAATGATAATAATAATAATGACAAGAAAATATGTCAAGATTATTAATAATAATAATAATAATAATAATAATAATAATCTATCTTTAAATTCCTAAAATTATCAATATTGTACAATATTTAAATATTTAAATTTAATACAATACACATTAATTATTGTTTTGAATTTTTTTTTATATTCTACCGCCTTCCTCCTCTTTTCTTTTATTCACAATATAACATAATCATGTCTTAATATCATTATATTCCTCGATAGAAAGACAAACATTATTTTAGTTTACCAAAAAATATTATAATATCTTTTACAGTACAACGTATTACAGATTAAATATAATATATAGTTTACAAAGAAATTTAAGAAAAGTATAAACTCATTAAAAATTCACATAACTGTTTTAAATTATACGAACGTTCCTAAAATCGTAATACAGACACAGTAAATCAAATCGTTAATCTGATGAAGCAATAATACAAT